>NC_056750.1:561816894-561849394 GCF_019279795.1 Protopterus annectens
TTATTCTTTTTCACAAATGCCGTGAGACTTTCTACCTTCAGCTCGGCTACCACCAGTTCAAGCAGATGGGATCTCAGGTTAATGTCTTAGCCAAAGAATTGATTTGGCATTGCCCATTGTAGTTTTGTCCTTACTACCCATGCTGGATAAAAGTATGCAGTATATGAAGAGAAAGCATAATGTGAGGCTAGATTTGTGCTTTGTCTTTCACGCTTTTGTTAATATGATTAGACATCTCAAGTCATACCAATTTTAGAATTTTAGCAAGAACCTATCAAAAATCATAGCAGAGGGTTTGGAAATATTGGACTCGAAATTCACTTGTGTAAATTTGAGCCTCTAGGGAGTGACTACATAATGCCTTAATTTGCACTGTTGGAGTTGGGGGGATCCCACTAATGTCAGCCCAGTACACAGGAGTGGCAGTTTCTCTATAGAGCCAGGCAGGTGATACTTTCTTACTTTGCCATATGTGGATTTGTTGGGTAGATCAAATCTGTAACAGGTAAAAGGTTTGAAATGGTTAATTAAGGTTTGAGTTCCTTCAGTTGCCAGTAGGCTAACCTTCTGCTAATGACCAAGAGGAAGAGTGAACTGAATTTACCATGAATGATATATTAATATTGTTCGCCCTGCCAACCCTGATTATTATGGCAGCTAGCAAAGAGAATTAAGGCTATTGGCTATTAACAAGCTGATTGATGTAGTCCCAGGTTTGATTACCTCAATCTCCATTTGCCTTTTGTGTGACTGAGCAGTCAGTTAAGTCAGGCAGTGCTCCCAGGTCACCCTTGAAAAGGGTACTCGTTTCCACTTGCTTAACCATTTAACAAATAAAACCCATGGTTTTGAGGGCTCACTTTAGCTGTATGAGGTCTCAGCATTTTTCTCTGTATTACTTTTTTTTGCATAGAAATGCTAAGGCACTTATACTGCTATATCTTGTGAAGCTGTTAGTTCAGAAAAAAGTATTAAAACTCCACTCATAGAAATAAAATATTCATGCGTTTTGTCTGTCATCCTTTACATTCTCTTTTTCTGTCTTGTAAAGTGATTAAGGTGGGCATGTGTTTGGTGAAGGTTATATGAAGTCAGCAGTTTAGTTTACAGTACTTTTGATAAGCCATTTTATTCTTAGGATCATAGGATTATAGAAGTTACTGGGCTAATGGCCCTGGGGCCCTTACAAGCCTAGCTAAGTTCTGCCCTTGTTTCCACGATCATCATCTACTGCCCCTGTCCAAGAGAGACACAGGTGGAACCCCTGGGGTGAATTTACAATTACCTATCTAGTTGTCCAGATTGCGCTTGGAGGGCCAAAGAGGTTCTCTGCTTGACATGAATTGGGAGGCTGATCCGCAGGTGCGGTAACCTCTGGGAGACAGATCTGTCCCTCCAGCAGGTTCTATTAATGTCACATACCAGGTTAAGGTCTTTAGAGCGAGTAACCCATGAAACATTGGACTTACGGATATGCAGCATTTCCAATAAGGCAGAGTCAGAGATTGCCTTGTATGCAAAGCAGAGATCGCCTCTCAGTAGTCTGTATGAAACTGAGTAAAGTGACAGTGATTTCAGCCGATCCACATAGCACAGATGCTGAAGACCTTGAATTCTCCTTGTGAGGAACTTTTGTGGTCTTTGCAATTGCTGCAGGTGCCTGGAAAGGTACATACCAAAAGGGGCTTTGTACTCAATTATTGGCCTGATGAGGGAAGAGTACAGGGTGGTTATAACTTCCTTTTTTATGGAGGCAATGCCCTTACTTATGAGGTGAGCAATATAGAATGCTCTTACCACTGTGGAGGTATGGTGATCAAAGGTAAGGCTGCTGTCAACCTGTGTACTCGGGTCTCTCACCAGTGAGTGTGTACTTAGGGTATTTCTATTGATGTGGTAGTTAGCCAGAACATTGCTGTTACCGAAACATATGATAATACATTTTTTTGCATTGAGTTTAAGGCTGTGACATTGGCACCAATCATTTGTTTGCATAAGACCCTCTTGTAGGATGTTGACATTGTTTGGGGATTCTATGACTGTTCACAGTTTTTAGTTATCAGCAAGCTTTGTCAGCCACAGACCTTTAGTTTTTGCTTGTACTTCAGAGAAATAGATACCAAGAGGTCCCAGGACTGATCCCTGTGGAACACCACTGGTTACGGGTTTGCTGTTGGAGGTGGATTCCCCTATTTTGACTGTATGGGTTGTTGGGAGATTGGCCTAAGGGGTTGGGAGAGTGGCCTAATGGTTAAGGTGTTTGCCTTACAAACACAAAGTGCAGGGTTTGAGTCTCACAAGGGATAATTGGCTAAGCTTAAAATGGCTTACAAGGGCAGTTAGCTTAGTACTAACCTATGAACAAAAATGTTTGGAGGTTACCTATATCTTTGTTGATAAGGTCCATGATGATTCGCTCCATGGCCTTGCAGATAATGCTAGCCAGGCTAATAGATCTATAGTTCCCGGGGTCAGTAGAAGCACCATCTTTGTGAAGGGGGATAACGGTGGCCATTTTCCATTCAGCTGGAATGAACTTGGTGCTTAGACTATGATTGAAAAGACTACTCAATGGTGTTGCTAATTGAAGCCCATGTAGGGAACAGCCTGGGACATTATCAGGTCCCATAGATGCTGTGTTTCTGGCCTTAGAGAATGCATTTACTATCTGCTCCCTAGCGATACAAGGTGGAGGACAGGTGGAAGGAATGTCATGGGCTATGTGTGGTGGGGACAGGGGAGTGAAGTTTTCACAGAATCTGTCGGCTAACAGGTTTGCTGTGTTCACAGGCTAAATGTATGTGGTATCATTAACTACCAGTTCAATGCAAATCTGAGCCTTACCTTTTAGGCTATGGATGTAACTAAAGAACACATTATGATTGTCCTTAATTGAGGACTCTAATTTGAATTCGTAGTTTGCTTTGGAGGACTTCACAAGAAGTCTTATTTGCTTGTTTAAGCTGAGGAGAGAGTGTTTCCAGTTTAGGGCACACCCCCTCTTACTTTTGGAAAACAATTTCTTCCTCTGCTGGGGGGGGGGGGGGTCCGATGTGATAGTTACTTCAAATGAGTCTGATTTGTGGTCAAATCTGACAAGGGAAGACCTCACAGTGAGGGTGCTACAGTGGTCCCCATAATGGTAAGCACTAGATCCAAGATGTTTGCACCCTTAGTTGGGGTGTCCACCAGCTGGTCCTGGGCAATGGAATTAATAAACTCGAGGAACCTTTGGGCATGTGAGTCTGAGCACGAGTAATTTACCCAGTCAATGGATGGGTAGTTAAAATCATCCAGAACCATGGTATTTGGATCTATTTTGATGGATTCCAGTAGATCCAAGTAGGCAGAGTGGATGTCTTGATTCATTGGGGGGAGGCGGGTCCTGTAGCTAGCAGTGACTTGAATAGGTGTCCTACCAACAGTTAGTTTCATCTGAAGTGTCTCCAGGGAATCGTACTGTTTAACCAATCTGGAGGTGTATTTATCTTTAATGAATATTGATACACTACCTCCTTTAGTTTTTACGCCTTCCATTCATTGTCTGAATGTGTGGTAGGAAATGTAACCCAGTATGACTGGGGTGCTCTACACAACTTTAAATGAGATCTTAGTAACTGCACAGATCTCATTGTCTTCCAGGGTGAGGACTGCTTCCAGTGAGTGCAGTTTCATGGTAAGACTCCTAGCGTTTAGCAGCATAACCTTGAGGTTATGTGATGAAATTTTTACATCGGGAACTTTGTCCTTGTAACATTTCCTAAAAAGGGAACTATGGGAGTGGCAAGAGCCTTTGCCAGTAGCCGAAATTCCATGGGTGACAGATGGGTTATGTGATGAAATTTTTACATCGGGAACTTTGTCCTTGTAACATTTCCTAAAAAGGGAACTATGGGAGTGGCAAGAGCCTTTGCCAGTAGCCGAAATTCCATGGGTGACAGATAAAGCAACGAAGTCTATCAATCATGTCATCCCAGGTTGACAGAAACTGGATCCCGTTAGAATGACACCAGAAACTAAACCAATGATTTTCTGTTTATATTGTGGTATCATCCTAGGCGAGGGTAATATGCTGCTCAAGGCTAGGGACATATGTGCCTGTGACACATAATCCAAGAGGTCAGTCAGTCCAGGGACGTACATCTCAAGTCATTTACACCAACATGTACTATGACTGAATTATAATGGTACTTGTTGAGAGACGTTAGTGCTTGTGTGATCTGATGAATCCTGACGCCAGAAAGACAGCTGACAGTGACTTTCTCCATGTTCAGCCTGGTGAGGGGGAGATCTGTGTGTCTCACTACAGAATCTACTATGAGTAAGATATTTGGAGTGGATGTGTGTTGCCTTATGAGCTTTGATGGTGAGACACTTGTGCTTGTGTCATTATGTGTATTGGGTGTTATGGTTGGCTTAGTATGTATGTGTTTTGAGGGTCTCTGGTGTTTAGGTAGATTATTTTGTGAGTGCCTCTACATATGTTGGTCTATGTGTATGCTGTGTGTCATGAGTAGGAGTTATGGTAGGTGGGATGACAACCCACTCTGTATTGCTATCTATTGCACGGGAGCTGTGATTCCAGCTGTGTAATGAAGGTGCATCTCTCACAAATGGTACAGAAATGATTTAGAAGTAGGGGGTTGTCAGTGTACATGCGGCAGTTGGTACACTGCCTCAGTAGACCTATGTCGACCAGACTGGCAGGAGAAAAGAAGGGAAACTGACAATTTATGGTCATCTTAGTCTGGCTATAACAGTTTAAGAGGGAATACAGCAGGGGAAGGTATTGGTAGGTTTAGGCATGAAGAGCTCTGGTTTAGGTAATATTTCGAGGTTAGAGAGCAGGCATTTGTAACTGGCAATCCCTCTGTGCAGTAGTGTGCGATGCTGCGTGATGCACAAACAGTAAATCAAAACAGTAGAGCAAGTGCATAAGGCCTAACTCACTGCACCTTTGAGCAAACAAGCAGAAACCGATTCAAACACAGGCTTTTTAAAGCAGAAAAACAGGAAACAGACAAAGTTCAAATTATCCAGTCAAAATGCCCTAAACAGAGCCCAGCAACAGTAACTCTAACTAGATCAGTCCAAACTGTAACTTCCTGTCATGAGGGCACAGGAGGGGGGGCCTCTCCAGACAAAAGATTAGCTGTTTTACAAGCTCCAAAGTTCATAACAGTACTAGATTTAGCAAAACCTGAACCAAGTCTATGCTAGTGTTTTTCAAGTGCAGCAAACAAGTAAAATGAACAAAACAAGCAGATGAACCGTGATTCCAGTTGTAAGAGGAATTCAGTTAGCAGAACACTCTAAAAATGCAGCAAAATATAGTTGCACAGTTTAAACAAACATATACACAACAAATATTGTTGTAGCTAATCAGAAATTGCAGAAAATAGTTGAAAATAAGCACATATCATTTGTAGTCTCTCATCAGGTATTTGGAAAACAGTAGAGCAAGGGTAGAAGGCCTAACTCACTGCAGCTTTGAGCAGAATGTAAAACAAAATTTTTATTTCTCAGGGGCCTGATGGCACAGAAGCAGGGCATCTGTATGTGCCACTGGTGACCCAAACAGAGGAAATGGATTTGTAACACTGGTAGGTCTGGCTGGAGAGTTTAGGATGAAGAGGCTAATGGACTTCTGAACTGTCTTAGGAGGGGGGTTTGAAAAATCCAGTGCCACTGCACCCCCAAGAATGACAAGGATCCTCACAGGTTATATATCAGGGTAAGCAGGGGGTGGGGACAGCATCCTGACCTCATTGTACTAGCCACTCCCTAAGCTAGGGAACATGACCAGCTGCAAGCTCATTTTCCTTCATTCCTCTGGGCTAAAACACTGACCTATTGCAAGTTCAACTTCCTGTGGAACCGAGAGTCCCACCAAGCAAAGTATCAGTTACAGGGGTACTCAGAAAGGAGTCATTGGGGAATCCATGATTGAGTGGACATGGAAGCCATGGGAAACAGCTGGAGGCAACACAGGATCATGTGGGGAGAAGGACTGGATAGAGCTGCATAACTCCTGATGCTTATCAAAACAAAGCGAAAAGGGAAATTCACTTCACAAAGTGTAGTGAACAAAGAAGGCTTTTTAGCTAAAATAAAAAAGAAACTTATTTTAATGTTCATAAGTTCATAGGAGGCAACTAGGCTAGCAGTCCTAGAGCCTTTATAAGCCTAGCCATGTTAATCCCGGGTTGCCTCAATTATCCTTGGTTAGATGGATGTACTTCACAGATCAGCACCGATTACCCCTGTCCATGAGGGACATGGGTGCCACCCCTGGTTAGAATTTGTGGTCACCTATCCATTTGTCCAGGTTGCTTTTGAATAGGATAATTGAGGAGCTTTGCTTCACATGAATTGGAAGATTATTCCAGAGCAGCAGTATCTGGGAGGCATACCTGTCTCTCCAGCATGTTTTGTTAATGTCACTGGCAAGGTTGAGATCCCTAGAGCAAGTGACTCTAATGCCATTTGATTTGCTGATGTGCAGTATTTCCATCAGGTCGGGGTCAGAGACTGCCCTGTAGGCCAGGCACAAGTCACCTCTCAGTAGCCTATATGATACAGAGTACAGTGACAGGGCTTTCAGTCTATTCACATAAGCCACTGTTTGGATGCCGTGTATCTTCTTAGTGAGAAACCTCTGTGGTCTCTTCAGTTGCTCCAGGTGTCTGGTGAGATACATGTAGAAGGAAGCATTGCACTCTATTAATGGTTTGATTAGGGACTAGTAAACTGGGGTTATAACATCCTTAGACCTGGATGCGATGCCCTTACTTATGAGATGCACAATGTAGAAGGCTTTACTTACCACCGCGGAAAACTGATGGTCAAATTTCCGATTACCATCAACCTGTGTTCCCAGATCTCACTCCACTGTGTTTGAACTTAGAGGGGTGATGTCAATATTGTAATTAGTGGGGAATTCTGTATTGCCAAATGGAATAATAGTACACTTTTTTTGTGTTTAGTTTTAGACCGTGACTTTGGCACCAGTCATTTGTTTGTGTTGGCCCCTCCTGTAATATGTTATCTCTGGGGACTCGGTGATCACACCTGGCTTACAGTCATCAGCAAACTTGGTAAGCCAGAGGCCATCTAATTTAGCCTGGACTTCCGAGAAATAGATTCCAAACAGTAAAGGGCCCAGTACAGATCTTTGTGGTATGCCACTGGTGGCGGGTCTACTCGTAGAGGTGGAGTCATCAATTTTGTTAGTTTGTGTTCTGTTGGTAAACCAATTAGCTACAAATCTAATGGTGTAAGATTTAACACCTTGCTGGGAGAGTTTTTCACTGGTACCTGAGTGGGGGATTGTGTCAAATGCCATATCTAGGTTCAGATCGGCAGTATGCACTATCTTACCTTCATCCAGTTCTTTGGTGACTTTCTCAAAAAAGTCTGCCAGTTTCAATAAGCACAATCTACCCTTAACAAAGTCAAACTGGATTGGGTCTAGAGTTTGAAGGTCACCTATGTCCTTATTGATAAGGTCCATGATGATCCTTTCCATGGCCTTGCCGATGAGGCTGGTTAGACTGATGGGTCTGTAGTTCCCAGGGTCAGTTGATGCCTCTCTTTATGCCAAGGGGATTGCTGCTGCTGTTCTCCATTCTGCTGGTACAAAGCCATATCTCAGGCTATGGTTAAAGAGACTGGGGTCAGCTAGGTCCTGTTTTAGATTGCTTAGTAAGCAACCTGGGATGTTATCTGATCCCACTGAGGCCATTTTCTTGACCTTGGAGAGCTCAGATATGAGTTGATCTCTAGAAATACTAGGTAGAGAACTGGTGTCAGGTATTCTTTGGGGTATGAGCAGTCCAACAATCCAACCACCACATGAAGGGATGCAAAAAAAATAAAGTTTAATGAGGTAAGCGCTTTCACTACAACTGTAGCTTCATCAGACCATTGATAACAAATGCCAGAAGACTACGGTTATTGCTTTCTGACATCACTGATTGTTTAGTCTTCTGGCATTTTTTATCTGTGGTCTGATGAAGCTACAGTTGTAGTGAAAGCACTTACCTCATTAAACTTTATTTTTTTGCATCCCTTTGTGTGACGGTTGGATTGTTGGACTGCTCATATTCTCTACATTGGATTTTAAAATTCCACCATTTATCTGTGAGCTCTATCTGTTTTGTTTCTGATTCATTGGGGTATGGGGTGTAAAGTTTGCACCATATCAGTAAGCTAGCAGGTTTGCAATGTCCTCCATTATAGTCTGAGTGGTACTATCTACTACCAATTTGGCACGTATCTGGGCACTCCCTTTTAGATTTTGGGTGTAGTTAAAGAATGCCTTATGATTGTCCTTGGGTAGGGATGCTATTTTAGCTTCATAATTAGCTTTATAGGACTTTACAAGACTTCTGATGTGTTTGTTCAATCTCTGGAGGGAAATCTTCCTCTGATGTCCAAGAACAAAAGGCAACTCCCTCTGCAGTTTCTTCCTTTTGTTACACAATCTATTTATCCTAGATGTCCACCAAGATGGCTTGTTTTTTCAGGAGGGCCTACTTTTAACCTGATCAGGTCCAGCCAAGTCTATACAGTTGCTAAGATTTGCCTGTGATTACAGGGGGTATAAAAGTTTTTGTACCATCACTTAGTAAGCTGTAGTTTGCTTTGGAGATGTTTCTTAGATTTTTTGCTCCTTTTGGGGATGTGTGGTCCAGTAGTTATTCATATGACACTGATTTATGGTCTGACCTTACCAGGGAGGGCATCACACAGGGGGCAGTGCAGTGACCATTCATGTTGGTGAGTACTATGTCAAGGACATTAGAGCCCCTTGTGTGGGTGCAGACTATCTGTTCCAGAGAATTTGCATTGACAAAGTCCATGAACCTCTGGGAGAGCATGTATATGTTACCCAGTTGATGGAGGGATAATTGAAATCTCCCATGACTAACGTGTTGGGCTGTATGGCGAGTGAATCCATTAAGTCTAGGCAGACATTGTGGATCTCTTGGTTCATGGACGGGGACCTATAGCTGGCAGTGATGTGGTAAGGTGTTTTGCCTATAGTTAATTGGGCATGGAGTACTACTGTTTGAGAGAGTCATACTGTTTGACCAATCTGGATGTGTACGTGGCTTTATTGAAGATGGATGCACCTGTACCTTTGGTTCTTTCATGCTCATTCTGAGATGTGAACATGTAGAAGGCATTGTAGCCTTGCACAGCTGGTGTGTTTTCTGCGGCTTTGAGCCACGTTTCAGTGACTGCACAGACATCAAGTGCAGTCCAAGGTGAGGAGTAGTGCAGCAAAATGAAGCAGTAATTCCAATAAATACAGTTAACAAAGTGCAAAATATGCTTATTGTTTAGTTATTTGCAGTGGATGCCATGATTTCAGTTCAGATGCACTCCAGATCTCTGGCTAAACTCACCAAATCTGAGCAGCTTATTTAACTGAGAGCAAAACGTCAGAAACATGAGGCTTAAATGCAGGCAAAATTCTACAGTTTTAAGACAAACTACCAGTGGGAAAGCCCCAAACTTCGCCTTTCTCCAGCAATCCCAAGCTCAGATGGAACCTGAGCTACACACTTCTGCCACAAGGGTGCAGGGGGGCCCTCTTAATGTAAGATGGTTGATTTAGAGCACAGTGATGCCTAACAGTCTAGATTCAGCAAGTGTGAATCTACCCTACGCTATATAAGGCAGTACAGTAGTACAGGATTTCAATATGCAGAAAAAATGCAGACACAGTCAGCAAAACTGAAGCAGAACTTCAAATAAATACAATTAAAGTGCAATACAGGCTTTAAATATGCTTATTTTTCAGTTGTTTGCAGTGGATGCCTTGGATTTCATTTCAGATGCACTCCAGATCTCTGTCTAAAGTCACCGAACTGTGAACAGCTCCTGTTAACTGAGGAGCAATGTGTTAAGAATTCTTCATGGAGTTGTTCCTCTCTGTTATGCAGATGGCAGTTTCACCTTCATCTTCTCCTTTTCAGTCATTCCTACCTAGTTCATACAAAGCTGATTCCGTCTTTGACCCACTGTTGGCACTGGCTCATGATTCTGTGATGCCCACAATGTCCTTCCCCCCATACTTCCTACATCACTGCTTATGACCCCCCCCTCCATCCCAGACTCCTTCCCTAGCAGGGTAAGATCTGAGTCACAATTATTTGTTCCTCTGCTGTGCTTTGCATCTTTTTACTTTCTCCCTGTGGCTGAAATACTTTTACCCCCTTCTTCTGCTTTGGGGCACTCCCTTCCTCTTAAATCTTGGTATAAATGTATTACTTTTCAGATGTACCATTCCATCTATCCATTTGGGCAAAGATGGAGCCTGACACTTACATAGTGCTTAGTCCCCCTGTCACGTCTTCCCTCATCCTCATACCAGCCCCAAGCCTTTCTCCTTTATCCACTGCTGCAGCCAGATATTATACTCCTTCATCCCCTCTTCGCCCTCATGATTAAACCACACCAACCTTGGGTAAATCTTCAGTATACCACATTGACGTCATCTGTTATTGCTGTAATATTCAAGACCAGACATATGGCTACAGTGAGTAGTGAGCAAACAAGTTTAGTCAGAGAATGCCTCAAGCAAATGTGCTAACAAATTAATCAGGTTTCAGACACCTGAAGTGAAGACTGGTATTAGATAGCCAAGTGCAGCTTTTAAATGAAAATGGAATAAATTCAACAAAGCAGGGCCACATAAATTTACGAGCAAATTATTAACATGGATAAACACACGTGTATATTTGTATAACAATCCTGACAAACTGACTGTTGATATTTACAGAACTGTTGCTTTCAAATACAAAGTTCTTACACAGAACAGCAGATCCTCACATGGACCAGTCAGGAGCAGCTGCATCATTTGCTCATGAATAACGAATGAAGCTCCACTCCCTTCATATCCTCACAACTTGGCATCATTCCAGAAACTACATATAGCTCACAGTTTGGACCAGACTCCAGTCACAAATTGCCAGTGATTATTAAAGCAAAAATCATATCCCAGATCTTTAACAACTCATAATTTGCTTTGCAGGCAATAATTGATGCATGCCCATCATGTTTCATATTAGGAAAGGCCCAAAAATAAATAGAGCTAGCTAGAGGACTTGTTTATTGGAATTTCATTTGGGAAGCTAGAGTGATGGAGAAGAATAATAGAATGGCCATGTTGCATACGGGGTATTTCTTATTTACAGTACAGATTACATTGCTCTTTTCAGTAGCAAAGGGCTGTGTTACCAAGTATCATAGCCTACAGCATGCTGGTCTGGGGTTCTGGGAGCCATAGTTAGTACAGTGCTGGCAAAGGGGTATGTGATTGTGAGTGCTATATCTTTCACTGTGCTTGCATGGAAGGGATGCTGGGTGCCTTAGCTAACACAGTACAGTGGTATAAGTGATTTTGTACTGATAACATGAGAGTGTGGAAGTATTGGGTGTGATAGATAAGACTGGTGGCACAGAATTTGTGTTTTTCTGGGTGTCATATGTAATTCATCACTGGAGGAAACTCAGGGTTGGAGATATGCCATAGAAATGGTGGGCTGGAAGAGAGCCATGTGGTACTTGGTGTCTTAGCTTTTGATGTGCTGTTGAAGGTGAAGTGATGAAGAGCTTGTGTAATGGTTGTGCCATGGGGTCACAGACATGGGGGTTCTGGGTGGCACAGGTCGTTCTGAGTTGACAGAAGCAGATGGTTGGTGCCTGAATGTATGCATGCAAGTCTGTTATCAGTATATGCTGTTCTGTTATTGGGTGCCATGACACTACTGTATTGATAGCCAGGGTTCAGAGTCACGCAGGCAGAGACTGAATCACATAGAGATGGAAGGCACAAGATGGCTACTGCGCAACATGTGGCATTTACAGCTCTTTGCTTTCATCTGACAGTTGACAGACATTGGGTATTAGCTCAGTATATAGGGATCAACTAACATTAAAAAGTCCAAGCTAGTATTTGGAGGGGCACACTGGCTTATTCCTGCCACCATGTCCACCATGATCAGCAAGAACACACATGATAATATTTGTCCACAGTTCTGTTTCCTACCTTCTGGAGAGAAGATGAATGGGTAGGCTTAAAAAGGCCCTTGCGGTCCTTAGACTAGTAAACACTTATGAACCTATAAGAGTAAAATAATGTATCCCTGTTAAAATGTTGACATGTTTCTACCTGGGACTTAATGCTGAGATTTGGTGTTTGGATGAGAGCACAGTGATAAACTACAAAGTAATCTCTGAATCCATTTTCATGTCCGTTTGTATAGAAGTGGTTGCAGCTTTTACTTCCTCATAATTATCTGAATCTGGCAGGTTTACTGTGCTGTCAAAAAACAGGCTGCATTTTTATTCAGATAGGCATCAGTTGTTGTATACTGAAAAATGCATAGCAAAGTTGTTAATTTCAAATACTCAGAACTGGGACGTCCATTCCAAAACCTAGATGGCCTCCCAGCCTGCACTGCAACATGGTCAGTTAACTAAACAATTTGTTCCTCGCTTTCTGAAAGAAGTAGTGTTATGTCATCATTCAAGTTACAAAACAGCAGCTTTGATTTCCATTCCTCCTTTTCCTCTGTAATTTTAAGATTGCATGCTCTGTGTTGTTAAGCAAAAAGAAACAGAAATCAATGGTACTATCAGCTGTTATAAATACTTCTTGAATCACAGGTGCTTTATACAAAGTGTGAACTACTTATTCGCCACATAAAACTGCCTTTTCAGTTTTTGTATGCAGTCAGTTTTAAGACAATTTTGTTCTTGCTTACCAGGCTAAACAGTCCCTCAACTTTTTTAAATACACAGTGTATCATAAATGTGTGTGTAGCTTGTCATACATCTAACATCCTACATACAGACTATAAAGAACAGGGCTTCTCAGCAGAATTTGCTTTAGTAACTGCAGTGTGCAGTTTCCCTATAAATTTTATACTAAAACAAACATCCTCAAATGGACATTTTTTGAGTTAAAATTAAAATGTAAAGCATGTTATTGTGCAGGAAGTCAGTTTCATAGTCATGCATAAGTAGTGAATTGAAATGCTCAGAAGAAATTAATGCATGGTTGGTTTGCTAGCTAGATCTGTACTTCCAGACTTCTGTTGTCTTGCCTCTGTGTTGTCTTGCCTCGTTAGATTTTCCAACAAATATAGATAATTGCCCAAGCTGATGAGGGCAGCTACAAGAAGGATTCATGAGTTCTAGGAAGAAGTAATATGAAGATTGATGAAGATGGTAAATGGGTTCTGTAATAATGCTTAGGGGACACCCTATCTCCATCATGCTGCAAATACACCTGTGTATAGTTCAGGCAGAATATATTGTACGATTTTCCTTCCACCTCTGCTTTCTGAGGGAAAAAAAGTTACTCCCAGTCAACTGGGAGCTACAGTCAAAAATGTGTGATTTTATTTGTTTAACGTTTGTTAACTGGTTCATAGACTTTGTCCTCAATGGTTAGAATAAAAAAGTATGAGTAAGTTTGCTATTGCTTTTAGGGGAGTAACATTTTATAACCATAATGTAATGAAAGCTTATTGAGGGTTTTCACACACACAAACTTAGTGTAGCTAATTAACCATTTTTGGATAGTGGTAGAAAACTAAAGTGCTCAGAGAAACCCCACACATACACAAGGTAAGCATACAGACTACACACACAGACAGTGATCAGAAGTCAGGATTGAATCCCGTACCCACAGAAGAGAAATTGTATAACAAAACATTTTTTTTTAAGCAGAGTTAAAATATTAACTTTTAAAGTTCCAGTAGTACATAGAAGTCCAGCACAAATGCACTGGCATTCTATTCTTTTGGCAGGGATGTTCACTGCATGTTAATGATGCTGTTTTGTGAGTTTACAGAAAGTAGTGATCGTTTCTGTGAATGAAAAGCTTCAGCATTATTTTGTTTAATTCTCCCTGCTTTCAGTTTTTATTTTGAAACAGGTGTGTATGTTCAGGGGGAGAGGAGTATTAATTAGTAATTGATTATAAAGCAGTTCGTTTTTGTAAAACTAATTGCTTACAGTTTATTAATTAACACATTAATTAATGAATCTCTCCCTGATGACGTCAGTTTGTCCAAGCAGGATATACTGACTGAGGCAAGACATTTGCAGCTGCTTTAGTGACACTTCCACATACCACTTTAAAAGTTAATGTTTTAGCTCTGTTCATAAAAAAATCGTTTCATTTTATTTTAAATGAGTGAGCACAAGCTGGTCAATCACAAATAGTTTACGATAGCAGCAAAGACGTGTCAGATCACAGTGAAATTTAGTAATACTGCAGTTGTGATTGATATACATGCATATAAATGAACATATATTCTTGTGAATAATAGACTTTTTGTAATGTATGTAATGCATGTTAATGCCCAGGCAACACAGATAAAGTGTGAAAAGAGCATTTTTAAACTATGTAGAAAAGTTAGACATGCTCTTTAATTGTTTACTAGTGTATTTTTTTATTTGAAAACAAGTTATTACCACAACTGATCCTTCTCTGTGTCCATTGACTGTAGATGCTAATATCTTGAATTCAATTCAAATAGTGCAGTTTCTGCTGCAGTTAACATAGATGAGTGTAACAGCAGTCCAGCAAATACATGTAAATTTCTTAATGCTGTCTCGCCTTCCACTGAGGAATGCAGAAACTGAAATTTAAATAACAGGATCTCTGACTGTTAATTTCTGTGTTAACAGACTGGAAATTAGTCTGATAATCTGTGGTAATAGAATGCTATGACTTTTTATATTTCTGTTGGTCTTCTTGTCCGAGTAAATAAAGTATTAATGAAGTGCTCTGAATTCAAGGCCTCAACAATTTAGTCTATGTAATACCTAAATAAACTCTACAACACTTGTACTCTATATAAATAATCTGTTGAATTTCTTTCCTTTTAAAGTTTAAAAGTATATCATACAGTGCTTTTGTGCAGCAAGACTACTTGATACTTAGGAAGTCCATACAACATGATTTAAAAGGTCAGACTTTTTTCTAGACTTGTAGTAGGTGTTTGTCCAGAGGACAGACTGACAGGGCCATCAGGCATTAAACAGATGTGTTGAGGCCCTTTCTAATGCAGCAGAGAAATCTAAGAGTCACACCAGGGAAACTGGAGACTTTCTGGCCTTGAAATTATGATGAGTAGTGTCACTTTAGAAACAGGGGGTGGGAAGGAGAAAGGTAAGATCACCTGAAATTGCAGACCCATAGAAAAGAAGGCATATGGGCACATGATCTCAAACCTGATAAGCAATAAGGTCAGATCCCAGGTTACTCTCTGGGCTAGCTGAGCCTTAGTCCCTTGTGGAAAGTTGAGCTGTACATCTCTATGTGACCAAGCACATGTAACACAGGATTGTTGCAGCCGTCTTTAATCTTATGATAGCTGTTTTATGGTTTGCAGAAAAATTGTTGAAAAGGATAGAGTTGCATTTTCTTTCACATGTTTTTGTTTCACTAATACAGTCCAATGACAATATTTATTCATTTATACAAATAACTATATGTGTGTGTGTGTGTGTGTGTGTGTATATATATATATATATATATATATATATATATATATATATATATATATATATATATATATATATATTCATTTACTTTTTTCAGTCCAGATTTGAATATTTTATTTTATTATATTTTACTTTGTGGCACTCCTATCAGCCTTGCCCCTAAAGTCCACAGTGGTTAGTATTTTATCTAACCGTTGCACAGTCGGTGTGTTCTTGAATGAAAGTTTTTCACTTAATATGAATGATCTTATTTTCCTACTGCTAAATGGTATTTTTGGAAAAAAGAAAATACCATTGTTTTGTTTAGTGTTACTTGTGCTGTGTGTAGATATGTTTAACACTTTTAGGAATGCAAAAGGCATGCAGTACCCTAACTGCAGGTAAATATTTGTTTAAGACTATGGCTTTACTCTTATTAAGACAAATATGTGAAAATAAAATCTACAAAAAGGTAATTCTAAACTATATTTTTTGGCTCTGTTTGCTAGACTTTTATATTTCTTATTTCATTTTTTTTCAAACTATAACGGTTGTTAGCTTCCTTTACTTCAAGTATATTATACAACATTTACAAACCCTCTTACGCTTCCTGAATGTGTCACTTCTATTTTTATTCTGTGTACTGTTTATTCTTTGTATATTTAATGCAAAATATTGCAAGGCATTTGCAACTCATGTATGCCACTTTCTTGTTATGGACATGTATGTTTATTTTTGTCAGTAAATAAATTAAGAAAAAATTCAAATCTGGATTGAAAAAAATAAAAGAAACATATATGGTTGAATGCATGAATGAACAAAGCTTCTGTTTGATTGATTGGTCCGGGCCATAAGTGAAAAGGGTCTTTGGACCTGTTCACTTACCCAGTTAACAAATAATAGATAAAAATAAATTATGCGCAAAGGTAGCACTTAATTTTGCTGGACAACCATTTCTAGATGCAGTCTCTTCTCCTGTAATAAGCATAATTTAGTATTTTACCAGTGAAACAATCCCCTGAACATGTTTATTTTGTTTTTATATTGATTTATGAATTTGTTACACAGGTTTGCTTTAATTATTTTTTAGTTTGAACTGTAAGGAAGCATTTAGAACAAACTGAAGGAGCTGTTCTGTGTGATTGCTCTAATTCTGTTAGACTTACAAGATACTTAAATATTCTGTTTATTTTGCAAAGTTAATTTTTATCAAAATGCAGCTTCTCTGTTAGGCATTCTCTGTAGTCAGACTGAAATTATTCAAGTTAGGTGCTCTGCAGATGCTGGTGACAACTTTACAGCAAAGGTAAATGCCAAAATCCTTTATTTTCAAGATATTGCATTGTATGCAAGAAGTTTTGAAAGCAGGAGCTATTCACATTTTAGATAACCACAAGACAGTCGCTGACACTTGTTGATATTGGATGCTGCATTTTTGCAAAAAGGTAGCAAGATGCTGATGCAACGTTCATGCTGGAGGACTGTTCAACGGTTGGACTGCTGAGTCTTAAAATAGTCAGGATTTGACTTTTTTTTTCCTTGTCATTTTTTTCCAGGTTTCTGGCATAGTCCTGAGTGCGAGTTTGTTCGTCAGTGTATTGCCACTTCACAGGAATTTGTTGAAGGAAAGGTTCAGCTTTACGTGTTTAAAGGGAATGTTTACATCATGGGACGGGAGTCCCCTAAATCCTTGTACAATGAAGAACTGGTCAGGTATGTAATGTCATTGAAATATCGACGCACATCAAAGTCTTTTTTATTCTAAAGCGCTGATTTTAAGGAAGTATGGCATAGCTGGGCAGAAAATGAAATGCTACACTTGAAAACTGTAAGCAAAGTATAGTAAGTGTGAGAGTGTCAGAGGCCCAGAATGAGAGCATTGCGCATCCATAAAAGTGCAGAGCCAAAGAAAGGGAAATGAATCATTATCTTAGCTGTAAAGAAGTACCTTGGGTGACCACAGGAGGTGTGCATGTGTTTTGGAAGGAGGATTTTGTTTGTTTTATTATTTATTCTTTCATTGCATGGACAAGGAAAAATTGTTTGACTAGCAGGAGTAGGTAAAATGAGTCCCCTTCAAAATGAACCCATAACCAAAATAAATAAATAAAATAAAAAAATGTTAAAGTGTAATAACGTGCTGATTTATGTATTGAAATGACATTGTGGTACATGCAGCATACACGTACATTTGTAAGGCAGTCACCCCTTGGGCTTGTATCTCACAAAAGCCGGAGTGTGTTATTTTCTGTGTGTGTCTGTGTGTGTGTGTGTGTGTGTGTGTGTGTGTGTGTGTGTGTGTGTGTGTGTGTGTGTGTGTGGTGGTTGAGGATCAATACAGTTAATGCTCATAAGAGTGAGCACTTTATATAGCTAAAAATAAGAGAGAACCATCATATGAGCAAACGTTCTTTTCAACGGAGGTTTAGTGAAAGTCTTTTGTATGAAATAGTGGTGTAGCTGCGTCAGGGAAATTGCCCTTACCCCGCTGTTATACGATAATTAGAAGGGGTGTGGGAGTGCATGGGTTTTGCCCCCTGCATAAAAATTGGTGGGTTTTTTTTCTGTCATTGTAGTGTCAGTCTAAAATGATTGTTAGTGTTCTGTTGTTTGTGGAGGATTTTTGGCTTTGATGTGCTGGTTATGTGTAAGGTTGCCATGACAAGATAACCCCAGTGGAGTTGGAATACTGCAACAGTGATCAGTAGGACATCTAATGTTATCAGTAAGTTTTTACACGACTATACTTTCTTACAAAATTGTACTCTGTTTACATGATGGCAAGCAACCCCCCCAGGCAAGATTAAAGCCCACTCCAGTAGGGCTAAAGCCGCAACCACTGCTTTGCTAAAAGGAGATCCTGCTCAGACGATATTAGAAGTAGCCACCTGGTCTGCTGTACATACAGTCATCATGCACTACAATGTTGAGGCCATATCCAGGACTCGGTCAGGGTTTACTCTTACGTTTAGCCACAAAAAGTGTTCACTCTTATGAGCTTTAACTGTATTGACCTGCAACCATACACATGTGCACACACACACACACACACACACACACACACACACACACACACACACAGTTGTGAGCTACAAGCCCAGTGGGTGATTGCCTTATAAATGTGAGTATGTGCTGCATGAACCACAATGTTGGTTCCCAAGACTTAGTACTGCAAGACTGACTGCATTGAACATTGTTTAGTTGTGTAGATAACTTGCTATAGTTGTAGATGTTTGAATTGGTCAGTGTTGCATTACCTCCCCCTTTCACTCTCTTGATCCTTTTTTGAAGACCTTAGGGTTGAGTACCCTTTCCTCTGTCACTTCCACTCCAGTTTCATCCATGCTTCTTCACACAGAGCTCTGAAAATCAGTAGGGCTAGTTTGGCGGGTCATGCTCTGCCCAATGAACTTTGATCTACAGGGACTCAAGCAAAAAACACCTGAAGATGGTGGTGACCTGTATACCTCTAATACCACTGATGTCACACAGCCAAGGATGTCATTCAGCTGGGGGATGCTGAAAGAACCATTCGGGCTGGCCATGAACTTCTGCTCATTAGGAAGTCCCAAGATTTAAAACTCCATCATTGATCAACTGTGTATCTAGAGTTATGGTAAGTTATCTAGACAGCTGTACTTTCCAAGTTGTCAGAACCTTTTTGAAACCAAGATTATCAGGATGCTTTTTATTTACACTTGTTAGTTGGAATTCTACATCTGAGCCAAAGCCCTTCACAACAGAAGCCCTGGAATTGCAGATTGACTACATTGCAACTGAAAAGTGTACACAAATATCTTTGTGTCGTAAGCTATAAGCAATAAGGAGCAATGTGGGGTACAGTAAGGCATAATGTATCACTGTATAATCTTATAATCTTATTTACAGGAAGGAGATTCGATAGAAAGCAGAGGTGAAATAAGAGACTCTACTAGTTAAGGGAGAGATGGATTGGGACTGGGTACAGATACCGTGCTACTCAAGAGGCTGAGTAAATACGTAGATTTTAAAGAAAGAATTGATTCAGCGCTTAGATCTGGTGGAATGCTGTTCCATATTTTGGCAACTTGAAATATGTAAAGTGAATCACCATAGCAATCTTTAAATTTGATAACCTCTGTAAGGTTTTGAGATCTGAGGATTGTATTTTATTGTTAGACGTAAGCTAGCATTTGGCTTGTATAACATGGTTTTAGTTTTAACCAGTCAACTCTTTTAGAGCTGTACAGTGTTAGGTCTTGTTTCAGACATTTGCAGCAGTTTTTTTATTTTGTTATAAGTTTGTGCCAATTTTTAGAGATGAGTTTTGGGAATGTTGGTTAGAATGAAAAACAAGTATAGAAGAGTGGGTTATAGTAGGGGGATGATGTGTTAGTGTGCTGTTAGTTACAATTCAGATTTATGGAGCATATAAAAATGTGAGTTTTACATGTGATACTCTGTTTATTGAATTATAATCTTTGGTTATTGACATCTGCAAGTTTGAGTAACTGGTTATATGGGTGTTTTGCTCAGTGGGGGTTGCCATAAAAATTAAAGTATTTATCTTATAGTCAGAAGGTGCAGGTTTTGATTCTCAAATGGGATAACTATCTAGGCTTAAAATTGCCTGCAAGGGTAGCTAGCATAGTACTAACCTATGGACCTGAGTGTGTATGTGTGTGTTTGTATGTTCGATGCGGCATGTCCTCCTCTGGCATGAAATGAGTAGTCCAGATGCCTCTTCTTACTGTTTTGCTATGTGCAGGAAACAAATGATTAATAACAAGGAGTTAAAGTGCATCTTTTTTCTTCAAAGAAGTAGAAACTGGGCATGAAGCACTGGCTTATCTTCCCCTCTCCACACAGAGAGGTCTGAAGATCACATTTATTTATTTTACATTTGTTAACTGGGATAGTCCGACTGGATATATGTCCATTTTCATCAGAGGCCTGGGGAGAAACGCTCCAAGGTTCATAATACACATACACATAAATACATTTTTAGTAAATAGTAGTTACATATATACACATAAAGAATGTTTAGTAAATCGTAGTTACATACATACACATAATGTTGACACTGCAGTTGTACGTGGTAGTTGCTTGGGTAAAGGGAACTGGGCTCAGAAGTGATGATGTAACACAGACATTTAAAATAAGGGACAGCATCTGGGCCATACCAGCAGTGTTTCCAGTGCAAATGCCTTGCATATGTTGCCGTATGGGTGAAATGGAGAGCTGACCAAGAGGAGAATGAATAAAACCCTCTTAATGGCAACCTTCTCTCCATTTCAGTTGAAGTGGACTGGGTTAGATCTTCTTAAGGCCACCATCATGATCCCATCAGAAGATGAATGCACTGTTGGCATCGAACTGACTGATATATCTTGGAATCAGAATACACATTGTGACATCCTAAATGCTGGCTGTTACATGTACTGAGCAAGTAGGAATAATCCACAAACCCTGCCACTCTGCAGTGTTCCTGGTGAGGCACTGGAATGGTCTTCGTGTGAAAAAAGCCTTGTCTCATCAGTGAAACAAGCAGAAACATGCCACTGTGTTGAACACTGACTGCTTTGAGATGAACAGCATGGGTAAATTCCTTACAGTGACAGTAAAAGCCTGTTTAGGTTAGTTTAGAAGCATAGTTATATGGTGATCATGCTAAGGCTTCATGCAACAGGTTACTGAAAACAGAATCAGAAATGCCGATTAGTTTTTGAAAGTGTATATTTGCTTTAGAAGCTTTTAAACTGAGAATTGCACACCAGTTACCTGTGGCTTGCCCACCAGTTACCATGTGTTTTAACAAACATATTACAAATTCAGATTCTAACAGTCATATAGATACGGGAGACTTGTGACTTAATAACTAAAGATTATCTTTGGACTTCCTGACAGTACTGGTGGGCAGCATACATGAAACATAATTAATAAATTCATTAATAATTGCAGCTCCTACTTCCAAATTCATATGGGGGGGGGGGGCACTGCTGTGTTCTCTAACCAGCATTTAAGTACTGCTGCCACTGGGTGGCGCTGAAACTCAGAAGGAAGACCAAGGACCTAAGTAGACAAAAGTATATTTCCAAGGGCTTATTAGTGAGTGCTGGTTACAGATTGCTGAAAAGTCTTCAGCTGGAGGTACATCCAGGATAAGAATGGTTCTCTCTGCTGTATTTGTGCTACTGTGACATATGTCAGCATGCACGTACACACGCACACACACACACACACACACACACACACACACACACACACGCGCACACACAAAAATCACTCATGCAGAGAAGGCTTTTTGCCTAGATGTTACTTTTGAACTCAGCCACCCATAGCCTTCCTACTGTAAAAAAGGCAGACTTTCTGCAGAATGTGTATGTGTGGGAGGGGGATATATATGGTGTATGCAAAGATGTGATTTTTGTGTGCATGTGTGTGCGTGTGTGTGTGTGTGTGTGTGTGTGTGTGTGTGTGTGTGTGTGTGTGTGTGTGTGTGTGTGTGTGTGTGTTTCTATAAAGACGTGCATGTGCATGTAGCTGCTGAATCATCATTCAGTTTCCAGTGACTGTTTCACTGGTTATATTCCTAGGTTCAGGAAAGTTGGACATCTGAAATAAACAAAGGGGTAGAGGGCAGTGAAAGTATACCCTTACCCTCTTGCTGCATTTCATATTTTCTAGGAAAAGGGAGAAAATGTCTCACTTCATGCAGTGTGCATATCTACAGTGGACTGAATAGGACCAGCAAATCAATTTTTAATCATACTGTTAAAATAAAATGTACCTTTCACGGGGGCATGGTTCACATTAGTTAAACTTGAACATGAGTGATCAGAATTTCAGGAACATTAAAAAAATCAAAAATATTGAGCTATTTACAACAACCAATTTAATGCTCTTTCATTTCAATATGAATCTAGATATATAGCATATAACCTTGCAGACTATCATTTCCACCAAATCCTGTTTAATACTAAGTGTGCATATTATACAGACCTAAAATTGGCTGGAGTCAATAATTTATTTTCTTTCCTCTGGCTTTTTTTTTTCTTTTTTTGTATTTCATTCTCTAAACACTTCATAAAGCAGTAAATATAATGAAATCGATTTGGAACGGTTGGGGTAAATGTCATATTATCTTCTTCTCTTCTCTACAGTCAATGTGTGTAAAGAAACAGCCTTTAATAATTCCACCCCCCTTCTCTCTGCCACCTCATTACGCCTTCCATTCGCACTTGGGGAGATTAAATGAATAAAGTAGAAGGAAAAAAAAAAGAAAACGGGTGCATTTATTCTCACTGCGTTTCCGACCATTTTCTCTTTTCTTCTTGATTTCTACATCACTGGTTTGAAAGCGTTTGAGTGACGGCGTCACACGATCCTGAGAGAAAGTGGTGAGAGGTACTGGAGGCTGGAAGTGGCACAACACAGTAGGTAGAAAGTAATGTAATTATATAGCAGCACAGAACCACTCCAATGCACAAAAATAAAAGCATGGGGTTCTTCAGACCATCACAGAAGAAAAAATATATATATTCATTCAAACTCTCCAAACTGTGCTTTTCTTTTTATATTCCTTTAGTAATTTTTGTATTTGAAATGAAGGTGATCTAACTTATGTTTTAGTTTATTTAACCCACAAAGGCAAGTGCAGGATTTAAGCCCTGACAAATCTCCTCTTGACTGAAAGAAGCAAGTTAGCTGTTTCAGTAACACTATTTTTTCCTTCTCTATCTCTCTCTCCTGCCTACCCTCCCTTTCTTTGAGGTGATTCACACCACCATTCACTCTAATTGTTTTCCACCCACCCTGTTAAGAGCCTCCTGAGAAAAGGAAAATGCTAGTTTTCCTCCTTGAGAGCGAGGGTGACCTGTAGTCTCTCCTGCGCGACAGCCTCATGACAGGAGTGTATTTAATTGGTTAACAGAGCTGATCCAAAGACCTGAGTTTCAGAACCATGTATTTAGAGTACTGTTCTCATCCATAAAGCTGTGTAAAAAAAAAAATAAATATATATATATATATTTATATAAATATATATATATATATATATATATATATATATATATATATATATATATTTATTTATTACAAACACACACATATAATGTTTAGCAGCTGTGATCTGACTGCAGTGGGGATCATTGTGAGCACCACTGCTGTAAATTAATTGTTCTTCAAGAGACACAGACTGCTGCTGACAAGTTAGAAACCTTTGACCTTTTTTATCTTGTTTTCACTGACAGCGGTGTAGAAGGTTGGACTGACAGTGGGCAGCCTGCTAAAGTCTAACAAAAAGTTTAGTTATCACACTACTACAGACAAGCATGTAGCTAGGCAAACTCTGTTTACTCAGTGCAGTGTATTTCTTTAAACATCTCTCTGAAACTTAATGACTCTCAGAGCCCAAAATATATACAACTGTCCCCAAAATTGCCTGCAGTACAAATCTGTGCACAATGTATTTATCAATTGTCTAATTTTTTGCCTCATATTTTTGAACTGCTCCTCATAAAATGTGTGGTGATTTACACCATCCTTCACTTTTCTGGCAAATCATTGAAGATTAAAGTCACTAAAACTGGCATAATTTGAGATTCAAGCTACATATCCTTCAGAAAATGCAAGTTAATGCAATACATGCCATTATAGCTGCTTTCTAAGTTTATAAGAGGAATATTTAAATTATGTTTCTGATTTCGGGCCTTTGCCCCACCAGTATGTTTGGCTTTCTCCAGATGTCTAGCACTTAGAGGCTAGGAAGTACAGTGTATAGCATCCTTATAAATAAGAACCTTCTCTAAATTGACATTCTATGATTCTAAAAAGCAGCATCTGAGACTAAACTACATTTCTAGGATGCAACATTTGGAGAGGCATTGACATTTTTAAATGTTAGGTTGTGGGCAGCATGAGGCTAAAATATAAAAAAACATACCTTTCTGTGACACCCATATGTTCAAAGTTTACTAAATAATTACAATGCTGTTGATCTGTGAAGATCTTAAGAATAGCCTTACATTCCCGTGGAAGTTTCTAGCTCTTATATTTTGCATATGAATATCCCAGAGATTGGGTTAAATGAAGATGTGTTGGAACATTTCCCTGACTGCAGTGATAAGTAACACAAACAATTTTTTTGTTATCAAAAGTAGGATTTAAGCCTGTGCATCCAGCGAAGTCTGCAGTCTAAATGCAGCACCTTAGATTTTGTGACCAGTCTGACAACTGTGGACTTTTTTTAAGCAAGCAATAAAGTGTATAAGAGATATAGCCCCCCCACAGGAAAAATAGAAGAATATATTAGCACATCACAAGCAGAGATGTCATGATGCAGTAAGTTATGAAGGCTGCTTTCAGGCAGTGATATGGGAACTCACAGTGATACAACCAGAAGCCGCTGATTTGCATCTTCAAACCAAACTTTAATGTTCTGTTAATAAACGTCTGTTTACAGGTGTGACCTCTGGCACTTTTTAAGTGGCACAGTGCCCTGATGCACATCTCTGAAACCACAAGAGAATCCTTAGTGCTCTTGGATCAGAAACTCCGTCTCAAAAGGAATTTTGTGGAAGTCTGGTAATGGCCCTTAATCCCAATCAAGAAGCAGTAGACAGGAGTGACCTTTTTAACTCTGCAGTGACACGTTTACAACTGCAGCAGGATGACTGCTTTTCTCTTACCTACCTGGGCTGTGCTCAGTGGGTATGTATGTGTACAACTTTGTGTTTGCATGTGTTTTGTGTGTGTGTGTGTGTGTGTGTGTGTGTGTGTGTGTGTGTGTTTCTATCTTTGTGTGCAAGTCTGTGCATGTGTGTGTCCATATGCCTGTCTGTATGCATGCATGCGTATGTGTGTGTCTCTGTCTGTGTGTGTGCAGGTGTACATGTATATGTGTATATGTGTGCTTGTGTGTCAGCATTCATATGTGTGTTTACAGCTGTTATATACGTGTGTGTGGGGGCATGCACAGGTCTGCCTGTGTATATGTACATCTGAGTGTATACACAGGGGTGTGTGTGTTTCTGTGTGCCTGCGTCTGTGTACTTTCATGCATGTATGTGTGTACTTGTAAATAAATAAATAAATAACTCCCAAATGCTAAAGGTGGTCTGTCACAAAAACAGTCAATATTGGCAGAAAAAAGACAGAAAATCCACCCAAGGATGGCCAATCAACGAAATCCACAAGTGTTCCAATTAAAATGTAGTCCTTTAATACGAATAAAACTTCGACTTGAAAATAAAATAAAAAAATAAAAAGCTCAAAACTGTCCCTTGAAAATATCCGATAAGCGCTTTCGACTGTTGTCTTCCTCAGATCGTATGTCTCAGCATGCATATGAGTGGGTGTATTTCTGTGTGTAACTATTTCATATACATATATATA
Source organism: Protopterus annectens (assembly GCF_019279795.1). Lineage (NCBI taxonomy): Eukaryota > Metazoa > Chordata > Ceratodontiformes > Protopteridae > Protopterus > Protopterus annectens. The sequence goes on from NC_056750.1 coordinate 561,842,782, forward strand.
TACATATATACATATATATAATATATATATATATATATATATATATATATATACACACACACACACACACACACACACGTGTGTGTGTGTGTGTGTTTCAGAGTGTGCATGTGTATCTTCCAGGTCTACTATATGTGCTCGAGTCACATGTCCTCACTGCCACTTAATAGTTTCACGAAGTTGTCCAACACCCACTAACCCATCTGCCATAATGTTAACTTTGCCTACCAGAACCCAGATCCTAATCCAAAAAACTCCCACCCATTGCCTAACCCTAAAGTCCCCCACCCCTCCCTAAATCTAAAATCAACTCCCCGCTCTGGTCCATGATTGCTCCCGAAAACCTAAAATCACTGTCACTCACTAAACCTAAAACCCCCATCCCCCTCCCAAAATCTAACAGCACCCTGCCCAGCCCACTTACGTATGGATTTGTGTAAATATGATTTCTCACTTGCCTGGTGTGCGTTGGCACTTGCTTGTGTCCATCTCCTAGGATGGGGGCAGATGGTACGGCAGCTGTGCTGCTGAACTCGCATACAAGTTCAAGTACAAGCAACTGGTCAGATGGAGTAACAGCCATACGAGTTCTTAGCTGTGAGTTACCTGCATTCAAGCAGCTGTAGAGATCCATTGTCTACCTATACATGTGAGTGTTTGCATGTCTGTGTCTATGCATGCGTGTGTGTGTGCGCACACCTTTGTACTTGCATGTAAGTATATACGTGTTTGTCTGTCAGCATGTGTATGTGCATATATAACTGTTATATATGTGCATGTAAGTGTGTTTTGCCTTTATGTGCATTATGTACAAATGCACCTAGCTGTCTCTGACTGTGGACCATGTACCTTTTGATTGAGGGCAGAACAACAATACCACAGAAGTTGGGCAAGTGCTCGGTTGCTGGGACTGTTGACAACTAAAGGCCACATGTTCACGAAGCAGGGGCTGGACATCTGTTAAACCCTTAAAAGTTGTTCCTACTGAAGGAGTTAGATAATGCATCACGTCCTTTGGTATTTTTAGTGAAACAAAATGGGGAAGCAAGGCAAAATGGCTTCATAACCATCATGCTATCTTGGTTACATTTTATACTAATATAGTTATTGCAAATTATGTTATTTGAGTGACAGTTTGAGGGTCTGTCACATAACATCCATGAATCTGAGACTATTTTGGAATCTGAAGCTGAAAACTTTGAAACATGTTTGCACAAAATAACATTCAGGCAATTCTTTAAAAATAACAAGCAAAAGTTTGGTCACAGTTGTCTACTTTGTTACATGTCCATGTGACGATTTCTGCTTGTCGATTTCCAACATCTTGTCAAACAGAATATCATATCACAAAACATTACTGCAGTAAAGTCAATAACTCAAAACTAAGCGTTCTTTAGTCTTATGTGAAGGATTATGCAGTTGCACATCTCTATTCTGTTTCAACTAGCTCCAAGATTGAGGAACTATAGGGCCTAGGGGAAGACCTCATTACTCCCAAGATTCTGTGATCTTGAAAACAAAACAGCAGCAGTGTGGGACTATGCTATGTTTGTCTAATCTGCTCTGACTATTCAAGTGTCAATGTTCTGAGACTTGATCAAAATATATTCTCCTGCTGTTCCTTGATGGCCCACTCATTGAAATGTACTAACCAAATGACAAAAGCCACCAAAATGATTCATTCTAAACATATGCATTCACTAATTGTTAGCATCCATGATAAACAGTCAAACTTACCTGAGTCCCTTCAGTGGCATATGAAAGTAACACACACACGGGCACTACAAATTAAAATGTCAGCAAAGCAGCCATGACCCAAAAGAAAGCCATTACAGTCATGCTAGTAAAAATAAATTCCATTTCATCCTGTAGGAAATACACATGGCCCATAGCACCACCAAACAGTTTAATGGAAGCCAAGGAACACATTCAGGAAAAGAGTCTGTTAATACACATCTGGTCTTACTGTCAAAAGTAATTAAGCAATTGTAAGAATTATTTGCGTTCTGTCAACAAGTCTTCTAAATGGTGTAGGGCGTAGGGCACATTCTGGCATCATATCACAAGAGAACCAGGAGGAACTGACAAAGCGCATTCTCCACCGTCACGGTCTACAACCAACAGGCAGTAAGGTGAACAAAGTACTAAAGAGGTTGAAAGCAGAGATAGGAAGTACATTCAGTACTCCATTTTCACTCAGGGTTATTATCAGACATCATGGAAGCACTACTTTCAATTAGGGCATTATTAAAAAGATATGCATGTTGAAGAGAAAGTCATTGCTTACTGTACTCTTCCAGAGCTGTGTTATGCCTGAAGACCTCAAATTTGGCACATTTTTAATACACATACTGCCCCCCTGCTGTGAAGACAGTACTGCTTTCACCACACAGGGGACTGTAGCTAAGTCGAAGTGAAGTGTCCACTGTGAATAACAGGCAGCTCATTTACTCACACATTCTACTGTCCACAGGCAGCTGTATAGAGCACATGTTATGGTCAGTGAGTGAGCAACACCAGGTGAGTCATTTTTTCTACAAATTGATGCCACTGAAGTTTGTAGGATGCATGACTTCCTCTTTGTCTGTATCTTGGAATTGGGTGATGAGCAAGAGCTCAAGCTAGTTACCAGATATATAATTTCAGTCTTTGCAGTGACTGTAGTGAAGACTATCCAGAAGGATTTTCCAAAACTGAGATCAGAGGGATGATGATTTCACTTGTCGCAAGACATATGAGATAACTATGGCACAGGGGCTTAGTGGAATGGCAATTTCTGTAACCTGGATTCCAAATCAAGCTGAAGCAGCTGACATGCTGGCATCCCTGGCAGTGATGAACCAGAGATAAAACTGTCAGCAGTTTTCTACAGTGTGAGCACACCATGCCAAGCAGAGAAGCTACCATACCTCTCAGCCTCTTAGCAAAATAAATCTGGAAGGTTGCTAGAACAACAGGTTTCATGTTAGCATGCATTTTCTGAAAAATATAAAACATGGAACCTAAATATGTTCATAATTTTGTGACTTTAATCCTCAGTGATTTGCCAGAAAGCCACAAATTTTAAGAGGAACAGACCAAAAATGTGAGGCAAAAATCTGGACAGTTGAGAGGAATGGAAGCTTCTCTGACTGCCTAGTTTTGGCAGATTTACTCGGTGGGAAAAATCATGTAGGTATAGCAGGAAGTAGTCAAATATACAATAGAACCTCCTCTTTTTCCTTCCTTCATTTCGGCCAGCCAGCCTGATGAATACAGCAGTAAAATCTGACCTATATATGAACTCCAATGACCTCATTAAAGTTCACCTTCAGTAAATGCTGTACTTAATATATATGGAGCAAGAGTGAGTGAACTTGTTTCCAGAACATATTTTGAAAGGGTTGCAAAAACCACTGACATGCAAGATATGGCTACAGTGAGATGCACATTATCTGAATATTATTAGCAACAAATCATGTACTGCCATAAGTTACATATAAGCCACTGCACCAGAGGTATAGCAAGGGAATTAGGTGCTTAGGTACCATACCCGTTTTTCACACTTGCCCCTTCCTTATCCCCATCCTTCCAACTCTACCTCTGACATCACCCCACCACCCCATTGGTAAGATCAGTCCTGTGGTAGTAAGTGCTATTATGAAATGCTCAAACTGTACTGCCCTGATTGGCTGAGTGACAGGGAGTGTATTTTATAGCAACAGACTAGTTAACAAAGTCAGTAAAAAAAAGTGGTAAAAACAGACAAATGCAGCTTCTGCAAAACAGAACTGAAGCAATTGCATACTGTTGCTGGGTGTGATACATTCGTGTCTGAGGGTCGGTATACTGAAAAGCACAATAATGTTGCAATATTGTTGCACTGGGGATTGTGCAAACACTACAGTATAGAAGTAGCTGAGAAGCATTGGAAAAGTGAACTATAAAGCCTCGTTGACAATTCTATTCATGTACCATGGAATTGCCCAGTAACCATCACTATATACTTTTTATAACATATTGTAGAATGGAGCTGTTATAGACGAAGGGATTGTATACTTTAGGTAGTAGGTATCACTATAAGTGAAAATATCCATTGTCATAAAGAAATGATAATGAATTAAGGACTTTATAATTGTACAAGGATAGAGAACAGTTGCTGCAGAGAATGTACTACACAACCCGGTGTTACCCTTTATTTGTTTATATGGCAGTGTGGTAAGGATGTCTCAGTAAATTATTGGGAGTAGCAATTTTGAGCACAAGAATGTCATTAGTACTAAAAATATCTTAATGGATGATTCCTGTTGAGGGGGAGCAATGTCAAATGGCTCACTCATGTGAGGAGCTCCGCCTTTCATTGCTAATTTTTCTTATCCCTGAGTTACTGTAACTCAGAGGTAAGTTTAATGACCTCGTCTGCTTTTTTATTATTAACATTGCTATACAACAAAGATTCGTACAGATCCTGTATGTGATACCTCATGTCCTGAGTGTGCACACCGTCCCATTATATACCTCATCCTGTTTTCTGTTCTCACTATTAAAGGTAATTACACTGAAGCCATAGCTTTGTATGCTGTTGCATTACAGTTGCATTGTGTAGTTAAGAGATAGGGGTGCTGCATATGTTTATAGAGGTGTACTAGGCTAACGACCACAGGGGCCTTTGTAAGCCTAGCCAAAATTCACAAATCTCTGAAAGTTCTAGTAGCCTTGATAAGTGTAAGCAGGGGCTTGGGAGATGAAGCTTTTCCAATCAGGGGCCTGAGAGGTGAACCATTTACAGGCTTCCAGTGTCCATTAGAGACATTGGTGCCAAATCAGGAATGAATAGAAATGAATTCCCTGTTCCCCATCCAGTTGTCCAACTAACACTTACATCTGGTTAGGGAGAAACTCTGCTTCACATAGATGGGGGAGCCTGTCCAGAGAAGAGGTAGTCTCTAGGATATATACCTGTCTGTCCATCAGGTCCTATTTATATCACAGGCAAGGTTTAAGTCTTTAGAATGGATAACTCTGGTGCTGTTTGTTTTGTAGATATACAGGAGGAGTCCATCAGAACAGGATCTGACATTGCCTTGTATGCCAGGCATAGACCTCCCCTCAGCAACCTGTAGGAGACAAAATACAGGGATAGAGCCTTGAGGTGATTTGCATAGGACATGTTACTTGTGTCCTGTATTTTATTAATGAGGAATATCTTGTGGACGTTCCAATTGTTGGATGTGGCTGGTTAAGTACATACCAAATGGGGGTATTGTACTCCATGATAGGCCTAATGAATGCTGAATACAATGGAACAATGACTTCCTTGGACCTAGATGCCATACCTTTGTTAATAAGTTGCACAACATAGAATGATTTCCTCCCTGCTGTAGACACCTGATGGTCAAAGGCAACATTACAGTCTATGTGTGTCCCCAAGTCCTTGACTACTGCGTCGACTCTTAGGAGTGTGTTGTCAATATAGTAATTACCAAGAGGACATGACTTCCTGAAGGATACTATTATGCACATCTTGGCATTTAGTTTTAGTCTATGTCTGTGATGGTAGGTATTTGTTTGTGTCAGCCCCTCCTGGAGAACATTTGTGTCAGTGGGGGATTCTATGACTGCTCCTAATTTGCAGTCATGTGCAATTTTGGTCAGCCAGTGGACCTTGAAATTGGCCTTGACTTCAGGGAAGTAAATGCTAAAAAGGAGCAATCCCATGACTGATCCCCGTGGGGCTTCACTTATGACAGGCCTCTTCATAGAGGTGGACTCCCCAATTCTGACTACTTGGGTCTTGTCTGTGAGTCAGCTGGCAATCCACCAGGTGACATAAGGGTTTTTAACCTAACCTCTTGAGTTTGTCAACAATGCCCAAGTGGGGTATTGTGTCAGATGCCTTGGCCAGATCATGCTTGACAGTGTTAACTGTTTTGCCTTCATCCATTGCTTTGGTGACCTTCTCAAAGAAATCCACCTAGTTGAGTAGGCATGACCTACCCTTGATGAAACCAAATTGGTTTGGGTCCAGTGTCCGGAGTTTTCCAGTGTCATTATTGACTATTTCAATGGTAATTCTTTCCATGGCTTTACATATGAGGCTAGTGAGACTTATGGGTTCATAGTTTCCAGGATTTGTAGATGGCCCACCTGTATGCAGAGGGATGACTGTTGCTGTCAGCCATTTGTGTGGCACACAGCCTGTTTGGAGTCTATGGTTAAACAGCAGTTCCGGTAGGCCTGGTAGGTCATGTTTTATGCTATCCAGAAGGCATCCTGGTATATTGTCTGGGCCCATTGATGCAGTGTTCTTGGCTTTTGAGAGGGTATTGAGACCCTCTTCCCTAGTGATAGTAGGGGGAGTTACATTTGATGGTATTTCCTGAGGAGAGGCTGGGCGAGGGTGTGTGTGTGGATAGGGTGAGATAAAGTTAGATCTGAATTTGTCTGCCAGTAGACTTGCTATACCTTCAGGCTCAGTATAGGTGGTTCCATTAACACTGAGCTCTGCACACAGTTGTATCCTGCCTAAGAGGTTGCGGACATAGCTTGTCTTATAGTTGTCCTTGGCCTGAGAAGCTAAATTTGCTTCACATTTGGCTTTGATACTCTTTATTGTCCTCGGAGTTGTTTGTTT
>NC_056750.1:561856894-561994394 GCF_019279795.1 Protopterus annectens
TGCAGCCTGCTCGTTGGGAGTGCAAGGCTGGCTTGGTGTCCTTCAGTAGTGCTTTTTTTGTTGTGTTTTTATGTTTCAGTAAGTTGTTTGCATTCACAGGATTTTGCTTATTTGTGGTTGCTCTTTTGTGAACCGATTCACAAATTGGTTCCTTGTTAGGGAGGCCCTCATATATATATATATATATATATATATATATATATATATATATATATATATATATATATATATATATATATATATATACATATAAATAACATTAATTAATTGTAGTAAATAATGCTTCCCTATTACAATGAAAATTTTCATGTGTAAATCAATTATGTAGCTTATCAGGATCCACAGAAGTGGTGACTTGAGTTTTACTAAATTAGAATACTAACTCAGCCACGGTATTTAATGGATTGGAAAGAAACTGAGAGCTCCTATTAATATTGATGTTATTTAAGGGTAAAACATAGACCTAAATTAAAAACTGAAGTCAACTCCATGAACTCCAAATGGGTGCATTCTTAGACTAATATTTTGTAACTTTGCCTACTGTCTGACTCTAAAGAAGTCGCTTAACCAGACAGTGGTCCTGGGTCACCCCTGAAAAGGGACATTTCTGTCCTGTGAGCTGATTCAGTCAACAACTGTATAAAAATAACTTATTGATATATGGAGAGCTGTTCTTACTTGTAGGCCATTTCAAAATTGCCATCTGCCTTATACTCCAGAGAGAGAGAGAGAACCCAGAGTGCGACTGAAATATAAATGGAAAAAGAACATAATTCAGTATCAGAATCACACTGCTGGTACTGCTTCGTTACAGAGATGTTTACTGCTGCCTTGGTGCTCAGATAAATGGAAATGCGTCTTGCACAGCACCATGTCATTAGCACATTGTGAAGATTCGCAGGGCGAAAAGTAAAAACTCATGACAAGAATGGGAGTGCAGGGAGGTGTAGTCGTGGACAAGCTGCAGCTTAAGACAGTTGTCACTGGAGAAAAGCACAATGCTGAGCAGGCAGGCTGGTGCACCACTGCACAGGCACTTAAATGGTGCGATGGATTTGTGGAAGACAGATTGTATGGGACTGTTCCTTGCTCAGTGATACACCGATAACAGGCAGTTTCCTCTTCTCTCTGTTCAGAATATAGCCATGAATGTAATATGTTGCTAAGCTTTTCACTGCATTACCTCCCCCTTCAAGTGACATAATATTTAATTATGCATCACAGCATATGTGGTGCACTGTACATGTTAAAGGTATAGACAGCATCGATAGCTTGTGCTCGTTATGGTTCCAAAAAATTGTCACATGTCTATTAAAGCTACATACAACCCTTTTGCAGACTGTTTAGAAAGGCATGTGCATGTTTTGCTAATTGCAGGATATTACATCTATGAAGAATGGTTGAAACAGAAAGGAGACATCTAAGTACACCAGGAATACCTGCTAGACAGTTGCCGTATGTTGGAACAGGTCTAAGGATTAGTGACAAAGGGGGGTTGGAGACAGTTTTTTTATGGTGTGTCACAGACTGTAGTATACTGTGATAATTGTCTAACATACACTCTGTGGTGCTTCAGTCTATATGTGTACTTAAAGGGCTACAGCATTAACACACCTGGGTTACAGCTGTCATCATCTGTTTGATATTTTGAAGGTTCTGAATTCATGAAATTCAAGTTTTACTCTTCCTTCATTATGCATGCATGCCTGGTCAGAAAAAGTTGCATCTCATTACCTTTGAGGATATGTAGAAATGCAGTGGGTGCAACTAGCTGGTTAAACACACACCCCTCATTGCAGTACATCCTACTGCTATGGAGTGATATTGTGAGGGACTACAGTGCTGAACATGATACGTACACTTTTACCAAAGCTGGGTATTTCAGGTCATTTTGTACGCTCTTGAATTGTCTACACTTCTTGGTATTGTACTGTTACACTCTGCAGGATTGTTTGTCTATCCTGCAATGATTGTGGTATTCATCACTGACTTTGTAGTTACGTGAACAGGCAGCCTCTATTTCATGTGTGCCTAACACCTGCATTCATTGGGTGCAGATGTTTATTCCTACAGTCAACACATTTACATAGTTGTATAGCACAGTATTACTGTGTGTAGTCTTAAAGGGTGAGAATCCTATAGAGTTATATGTAAGTTTTTCTCTGTTCACCAGTCCTATATCCTAGAAACCATATTTATGAATCCTAACCTTTTGTCTTTAATAGAACAGATAGACTTGTTTGCAGCTATTCAGAAAGAGGCCTTAAAGCTCCTTTAAACATTTTCAAAAATGCTTTTGAAAAGAAAAAATGCTTAACCTTTGCTACAAAATCAGACATTATTTGTCACCTGCAGCAAAACTAGCTATAGATAAAAATATTCACCTCATGGCAGGGTTAACCATCAGATGGTGTGAACCTTGGCTGTAGGTGACTGTCACTGTTAAAGTGACATCCCAACCCCATGTGTAAAAATGGGAAAAGGGGTTGTTGTGGATGGATGAATGGATAGGTGGATGGATTTTGTCACCCAAACCGGAATATAGTCTCCATTTTCTGGTTTTGCATTCATCTCAGAATACCAGTAAAATCTGATCCATCAGTTTAGCAGACCATCTTACACATCACTGCAAGCTTCTTGAAAACACAAATAGGTTATCTATGCCTAGTAAGGCAACACTTCTCCCAAGTACCAAAGCAAGGTCACCGCCCATCACTTAAACACAAAATGTCTATCCAGGAAACCAACTTTTATCTCAAAAGTTCTCAGGACAGCAGTCTTAGCCTGATCCTCCCTCGATTTAAAACTACTGCTTGTGAGAAGCTTTCTAGGCTGGGACTCTTCACCTGGTATCACTTGCCTACTGAAGTGAAAAATCAAGAAACCACTAAACAGTTCAAAAAGCAATAAAAGACCACTTTCTGACAGAATCTAAATGTAACTGTTATTATGAAAATTGTTAATCTCTCTTGCCACTATATGTACAATATTCTAAGCAAAAGTCAAGACCATCAGTAGCACGATAGTCATAACTGAAACACATTGTCTTTGTTTATATTGTGAGTATATATTGTGATAAATATCTTGTATTGTATTGTATTGTACTGCTATCTTAATAATTTTTCTCTTCTGTGATAAACTATGTACAGGCAGTCTGTGAGAAACTTATATGTACTCCTTATATATGTAAATCTTGATAAAAACCTCATATTGCACCCATGCTGAAAAAACACTAATTGCTGCTCATGGAGCTTGTTTCATGACTGAAATGAGTCAACAGACACATCTGCCTACCTGGTTATAATAAATAAATCAATAAAATATCAAAGACATCCTTGTGATAACAGTTTCAGCAAATTATAATTTTGAGAGAAAAAAAGTAGAATTTACATTTTACATTTCTGTGCCATGGCCTGAAGTTAAACGCCAAAAAATGTATAGTCATACCCTTCGGGAAAAACAAGGTAACCCCAAGCTACCATATAGGTGACAATCCACTAAGCACAGAAGAGGTTATCAGGGACCTGGGGACCCAGGTTGACAGTGGCCTTTCTTTTGACACTCACGTTGCTAAAGTGGTTAGAAAGACCTTCTACATTGCCCACCTGATCATGAAGGGATTCACATCCAGATCTAGTGAGGTCATTGTTCCCCTGTACTCTTCACTTATCAGACCAATGATCGAGTACAATGCCCCATTCGGGATGCATCTCACCTGACATCTGCAGCAATTGGAGAGACCCCAAAAGTTCCTCACCAAAAGGATAAAGGGACTCCAAAATCTGTCATATGCTACCAGATTGAAGAAACTCCAGCTCTATTCAGTTGCATACCGTCTGCTCAGAGGTGACATGTGCCTGACATACAAGGCCATGTCCAACCCGGAATTAATGGACATGCTCCACCTCAAAAAATCCAAATCCACCAAAACCACTAGAGCAAGCAACTTAAACCTTAGCACAGATATAAATAGGACGTGCTGGAGGGATAGATTTATCACTCAGAGACTCCCTATGCTGTGGAATAAAATCCCGATCCATGTGAGGCAGAGCACCTCGCTGGCTCTGTTCAAGAGAAATCTTGACCTGTGGATGGGAGATCGTAGGTTTATCCCGGGAATCATCTCTGTGTCACTGCTGGACAGAGGCACAACAAACTAATGGGCACAGTATTTTTTCATATAAGGGGTGGCGTAAGCCACAAAAATTTGGGCTAGGCTTATAAATGCCTTAGGGCAGATAGCCTAGTATAAACCTATGAACCTATGAACCTATGACTGTCCCATACACAGGGATTCACTCCCTTCACTCCTTGTATTTATATAATCAATTCTGAGGTCACAGCATCTTTTGGAAAAGAAAACTCACCCATCCTAGATTAATTCAACCACCCTACATATGTACACAGTTAGTTATTGCAAGGATGTCCCATAGCAGTTCAAAAATTCCTTTAACCTTTGTAGAAGGATGCTCAGTAGGTTTGAGCATGTGTATTTAAGCATGTCTTTATCATCAAAGAGAGCTTTTATCTTTTCTTACATTTAAGAAGAGGATCCTAGTCATGGTATCATCTTTCATCCGTTCATATATGACCTTGTGGTGTCCTTACAATTGTTTGTCCATCACTGTTGTCGACAAAAACGTTTTGTTTGTTTAAAGAGGTACCATCAAGAAGACTTTATGAATTTGCCATTTATAATGACCAGAACTCTTACCCATCAGTGAGGGGACATTGAAGTTGATTATAATAAAGCATTAGTGTTGCAGGGGGGTATGGAGTCCCCCACCTAGATAAGTGGAAACATTACCCCACAAGAAAATGTATGTACTCAAATGTAGTTTGAAGAATATATTTTGAAGCTTCCATCAGAATGTGGAATTTGAGCAGTACATAGAGATTCATAGATAAGTAATCTTAAGTGATAGTTGATGTGATAGTATTCATTTTCAGAGACAGATTAAAATACCTATCACATGTGAATGATCTGCACAAACATAGTTTTGTGAGGTATATGAGTTTTCTGCAGTATTCTTTTGCAACTTCCATGTTTGCCAGGAGATAAAATTTGCTTAGAGATCTGAAAGATATCTGACAGTCTTCCTCTCAGCAGCATCATATATAAAAGAAAGAACAGTGAGGTAGTGCTTCGCACCATGCACTGTGTATATCTGGCTAGCTTGCTTGCAAAGGTCTGCAGAAGGGAGAATTTATTTGCTTCGGTGAATCAAAAAACAGGGCCCACTAGAGATGAGCTGTGAGTTTCAAACATTTACTTAGATTGCATCTGCTGACAAGTGACTAAGTCTGCTTTTTTTGTAACATTGGAGGCTTCTAGAAACTAAGCAACAGGCTGCAGGTGTTTTCAAGTTGACTAGATCATTGTCAGCTACCATGCAGTAAAAATGTGGGTTGCAGTTGAAGCACACCTAGAAAAAAGTGGTCTGTCCAACTCTTTCCATATCTGTTTTCCTGAGATGTGGTCCTTGAAGGTGATGATAGAAGACAGTTCTGAGTGAATCACCATTGAGGATATTTAGCCACTGATATCCACTACAGCTGTGGCAAACGGAGTTCCTGAGTGTGGTATCTATAGTTAGTTAATCCTGGTGTAAGGACATCCGGATGTCAGTAAATGAAGCACTAGTGTATCCCCCATGTAGTATGACATTCAGTTGTGGACATCCCTGAGTAAGCCAGGGTTATGTATGGCATGAACAGAAAACTGTATGGTCAGAGACATACAAGAGCCCGATAAGCAAGACCTCAATGTGTGTGAGGCATAGGAAGATGGAAATGTGATTCACTTTTAAAGAGGTGATGACCGAGTGGTGAAAGCAGAGCTATTCTTGCATTTTGAGCTGTTAAGCTGTACCCCAAGGGACATGTACAGCCTTTATTACAGTGGTAGGCCCATAGAATACACTGCCAGGGGAGATGTTCAGGACATAAACTATGATACCCTTTAAAAATGCATGCCGTCAGAGAATCTCTATGATAAAAATAAGAAGTCAAACAAGTAGACCAAATATATGGCTTCTTTATTACAATACCACCCCTTTTTGAGCAGAAAACTGAGGTCATATTTCAGAACAAACAACCCAGAAATAAACACGTAGCTCAATCTCATGCAATGTCACTATTCTTCAGTCACATCTGTTATCTGGCAGTATAACAAAGAGGATTAAGGCTGATCTGGGTTTTGTCCCTTCATTTCCTGCCGTATCCTCTACTACTGAAGAAATTACACCCAAAGCTGTTAAGGAGACGCTTCCTGGGTGTTACTTGGTCAAAAATAATAAATAAAATAAATAATTAGGATCCATCTTCCAGACATTGGCTGTGCGGTCTTCCAAGTAAAGTAGGGGAGTGCTTGCCTTTTGTTCATTGCCTGGATTGTGGTAAAACTCTGTCCAATGTGTTATTAAAGGAGCTCTGTCCACACACTTAGGATTGCATGTTTTTTTTTTCTTTTTTCATTCTTCTAAAACTTGTATGCGATACAGACTCAGCTCACCTGACAAATGGAATGTGAAATGTTCGAAGAAGTCTACACTGCTAGGGATTTTGGGAGAAATAGTATTGCAAGTTGTTGATGATGAAGGGAGACAGTCAAGAATGGTTAATACTCCTACAAATATTGTTAAAGCGACTATGGATCCTCTACATATTCCACAGTATTTAATATGTTATTTTCAGTGTGTGAAATCTGGAGTGCAAATACTGGGCTACATATCACTGGTGTAAAATAGGATACCAATTTAGGTCTTAAATATGGAACATACTTGAAATGTTCTTTATCAAAAGTTTCAAAAATCAAGAGAATTAGAAATCACATGACAGGATGCAGCAGTTAATATCACGTCATTAATGCAATAATTTTCTCCTCTCTGTTTAAGCAGCCCCTGAGCAGACACAAAAGCTAACCTGATTGCTTGTTGCTATGATAAATGCAAAATACAAAAGTTATTTCGCCATCCTTTTCCTCACTGAGGGGACCTTCCCATATGGTTATGTTATGGTTCCACTCTAAGTGTATGCACACACACACACACACACACACACACACACACACACACACACACACACACACACACATTGTGTTTTGTGTGAGTTAAGTGCCCTGCACTCCACATACAGGGGCTTTGCCCCTTCTTCTGTATATATTACAACTTTGAGATTACCACTACCACAAGAGAAATGGCATGGCATCATTCACTAACTCAACCAGATGTGAAATGTTGTATTCGCTGAAGCTGAATCCACATTCAATATATCAGGTTTGTCAGTGTAATTTGATATAATGAGCTTTGCTAGAATTATATAGCTACCTTCTCATTAATATAAAGTCTAGCCTTTTCAGACAGCAGACCACATGTGTGCGTGTTTGTGTGTACACGCGAGTGTGTGTATGTTTTAGTGTTTAGTTTCTGCACTGTAATTATAATTTCCAATGGAAGTAGACATTTATGATTGTAAAAAAAGTATTCCTGATATGCTTAAGTTTCAGACATTTAATTAATCATTTTTTTCTTTCAGTATGAATGTGCAAGGTGATTATGAGCCCTGTGATGCATCTGGATTTATCAAAATCAACTCTCTCAGGTATGTGAAACAGATTTCGAATGTTAACAGAATGTACTGTGTCACAGCTATAATTTTATTTCCCAGCTTGATGCTGCCTTGCATGGTTTTAGTTTCCTTAGTCTAGAAGTTTGAGGTTTGAGCCAGCCTTGATATATATTTTTTTTAAGTCAACATCAGAACTTGATAGTCACTGACCATATTAACCACATGCCTGGGGCATGAAATTTTGCACCGAACGTTTTGTAAACTATCAATTAGAAACTAAAAAGCTTTGCATTAGTACAGGGTTAGGTGTTCTGTACTGGTAACTTTACACCATTTTGATCACTTTCTGAAGCAAGTGTAACTAACAAACCATAGAATGTGGATATATAGCCTACTTGTCCTGTACAATATCAAGTTATACAGTTTTTTATGCAAACTGTATGCTGCTTTTGCATTTTATTTTGTTGCTAGGGAAAACCCCCCAGAAATTTGTCATGGAGCTGAAAATCCTTTCATGACGTCATGAACGACTAGACCCACAATGCCTCACTACCCAAATTAATTTATAAACTACTGTATTTCCATGATAAACTCATCAACAGTAATTTCTTACTTCTTAGAAAGACAAGTTATCAACTAGATCTTGAATGTGCTATATGTTTTTTTTGTTAATTTCATTCAAGCCTGACAGAGAGGTACACAGCGGCCATCTTTGGGGAGTAGGATTTAGGAGATCTGCTGTCTTTATGTATAAACTGAAAATCAGCTGATCACACAGTACAAGCTTTTTTTCAGTATAAGATCACAGAAAAGTGGGGATCATGGAATTTGCCCTTTCCCTATTGTACTGCAATCTTGGAATTGGTATTTAAAATTAGCAGGGGGCTTTCTCCAATGGAAAAAAAAAATCTTTTGTTTTCTTTGAATCTTTGTGATTCAACATATTGTATATTTGAACTTTTGTGATTTGAATTGTTTCAAGTATATAACAGGTGCTTGAAGTTTTGATGTTCGAACATCTGTCATGCAGTATATGGGTGTAGTATTTAAGATAAAAGGATACTAAAAGGATGCAAGTCTTAAACAACATATCCTGCATGGACCAACTCAAAGCCCTATCGTTATATTCTGTAGCCAACATTCTGCTAAGAGGTGGCCTGTGTCTGGCATACATGGCATTTTCTGATCCAATACCGATGGATTTATTGCACATCAGCAAGTCAAATGGTATCAGAAATACTTGGTCTAGGGATGTAAAACTCTTCTGCAACATCAACAGAACAATTTGGAGGATCAGGTATATCTCGCAGAGGATACCGCCGGTCTGGAACGAACTCCCCTTCTACATAAAACAAAATTCATCCCTCTCCATATTAGAGTACATATGTGATGGATGGGAAGCAGAAAATTTACCCCTGGACTGCATCCTGTAGTACTGATGGACAGAGGCAGTTCCTAAATGCTGTATCCCATGCATGAGTCCCCTCAAAGTATCTGTGGTATGATCCCAGTTATTCTCATTAGGGGTAATATATAATTATCGACCATGAGATGGGATAGGTTAATTTGAGCTAAGTTTAAAAAGGCCTATAAGAGCAGCTAGTCTAGTACTTGCCTATGAACCTATAAGATCTTATACACCCAACTTCGACTTAAAAATGCCTGCATTGACATGCTGTTACACATACACTGAGAATCTGCCTCAGCACATGCAAAATTTAAAATGAAAAAAAAATATATATATATAATTTTTTGCAGCACCCACAAACAGGGGACTGCAGCCCCCACACCCCCTGCTAATTATATATACTAACTCCAGGATTGCACAAACGTGGGGTAAGTGCATATTCCCCAAACCCAGGAACTGTGTGATCATGTATACCTGTTGATCAGCAGAAGCAGCTGTTGACAAAATGCACACTATTCTTATTGCATCGCAACTATATATATATGTGTGTGTGTGTGTGTGTGTGTGTGTGTGTGTGTGTGTGTGTGTGTGTGTGTGTGTGTGTGTATATATATATATATATATATATATATGTGTGTATATGGGTCTACTTCATTTGATCGAAAGACCATTTGACTTAAACCCATTTGATAGAAATTCCATTTGATCGAAAACCAGTATTCAAGGCATAAAACTGGGATTTGTCCCCCTCCCCAATGTTGTGCGACCCTGATGTTGGTATATATAGTTTGGAGGGGGGGGTGAAGCCCCCCACCTAGTTTCCTTTAAAACAAGAAAATAAAACAAAAAGTACAAATTTTAAACAAAAATAGGTGGGGGGTTTCGCCCCCACACCCCTAACTATATATACCAACTCCAGGGTCCCACGACATTGGGGAGGGGGACAAATCCTGGTTATTTGCCTTGAATACTGGTTTTCGATAAAATGAAATTTCGATCAACTGGGTTTAGGTCAAATGGTCTTTCGATTCAAGTCATAGCCTCAACTCAGGCTTTGTGCTGAATGGCGCACAGCGACGGTTATCCCACTCCACAAGGGGGGAGCCACCACGGACCCCGGGAACTACCGCCCCATTAGCCTGATGAGCCTGGTCTGCAAGGCCATGGAACGTATCATCATGGAACTTATAAACAAAGACATTGGTAATCTCCAAACTCTGGACCCCACCCGGTTCAGGTTTTTAAAAGGCAGATCATGTCTCCTAAACCTGATAGACTTCTTTGAAGTAGTCACCAAAGCAGTAGACGAGGGTAAGGTGGTTCACACAGCCTATCTGGATCTTGCCAAGGCTTTCGACACCATCCCCCACTCTGGAATTATAGATAAACTCACTAAACTAGGTATAAATCCCTATGTCACAAGATGGGTTGCCAACTGGCTCACTGAGAGAGCCCACACTGTGAAAGTAGCAGACTCCAAGTCTGACTTCAGACCAGTGACAAGTGGAGTACTACATGGTTCAATCCTGGGTCCTCTCCTGTTTGGTATCTACTTCTCTGACGTACAGGCTAACACAGAAGGTCTTTGGCTAATGATGTTCACAGATGACTACAAACTAGGAGCCATAATCAAAACTCCTGATGATGTGGACATCCTACAAAAGGGCCTCACTGAGACAGATGTCCTCAAGCTCAATGCCAAAAAGTGCATTGTCATCTCCTTTGGTAAAAACTCTATACCCAATATAGGCAGTAGTATACTTAACACCGAAAGTGTGATAAGAGACCTTGGGACACAGGTGGACAGTAGTCTCTCCTTTGATAATCACATTGCCAAAGTAGTCATGAAATCCTTCTACGTGGCATACCTCATAACAAAAGGCTTCTCATCCAGAAAAAAAGAGGTCATTGTTCCCCTCTACTCATCACTCATTAAACCCATTATAGAGTACAAAGCCCCTTTTGGTATGTACCTCACAAGACATCTACAACAACAGCAAAGGCCGCAGAAATACCTCACAAAGAGGATTACTGGCCTTAAACAGATGCCCTCCGCAGACCATCTCAAACAACTCCAGTTTTACTCTGTCGCATATCGCCTACTTAGAGGTGATCGCTGCCTAACATACAAAGCTATGTCAAACCGAGAGCTGTTAAAGAAATCCCAATCCCTCCGAGCTACATGCTCTAGGGACCTAAACCTTGTCACCACAATAAACAGAACATGCCGAAGGGATAGATTCCTGTCCCAGAGACTTCCCATACTCTGGAACAAGCTACCCATCTATGTCAAACAAAGCTCCTCATTAGCACTCTTCAAGAAAAATCTTGATGATTGGATGGGAAATAGGAAATTCACCCCGGGGATCACTTTTGTGGCTCTTCTTGACAGTGGCACAGGAGAATAATTTTCTTGGGTGGCAAAAGCCAGGGTACATTTTTGGCTAGCCTTGTATAGGCCCCAGGGCCAATAGCCTAGTACCCACCTATGATCAAATGAAGTAGACCCATATATATATATATATATATATATATATATATATATATATATATATGTGTGTGTGTGTATAGGTCTACTTTGATTCACTGGAAACTCATTTCACTGAATTTCAAAACACCCACACCAAATTGAAAACTCATTTCACTGAATCACATTTCAATTAATGTAAATACTGTTGGGCAAATAAAGTGTATATGCCCTTTTCCCCACTGTAGTGCGATCCTGGAAGTTAGTATGTGTAGTTAGGGGGTGTGGGGGTCGAAGCCCCCCACCTATTTATGGTTTTATATTGTTAGCTTCTAGTCAAATGAGATTCATAAATATAAAAGCTAAGAATGTGGGGGGGGTGACACCCCCCCACACGGCCAATGTGGGGGCCTGTGCCCCCACCCCCAACTATATATACTAACTCCAGGATCGCACTACAGTGGGGAAAAGGACATATACATTTTATTTCCCCAACAGTAATTACATTCAGTGAAATGTGATTCAGTGAAATGAGTTTTCAGTGATTTGAGCTTTCAGTGATTTTTTTGAGTGAATTTAAATTCAGTGAAATGAGTTTTCAGTGAATCAAAAAAGGCAACTGATGCACCACAACTGGTCGAACAGCTGCCTATCGAAAATAAAAAAAAATGTTTTTGCAGGGGGCTAAGCCTCTTCAACCCCTCCACACCCCCTGCTAATTATAAATGTGAGGATATTAGATATTGTTACCTCTGTTAGCATGACTGGCTGAAGGTTTGTAAATTATTATAAATAATAGTAAATTACCCTGTGTTACATATGCCAGCATAACTAGATATAATTTTGCATATAAGTTTGTCTTTTGATTATCACTCTGATTTATGCAAGATGTTTGAATGTCAAACATTGTTCTTCTGGCTGACCAAATGTACATGTTTTTCAGAGTCAGCCGACCTAGATGTATGTCATTGTGTGCCAGAGCTGGGAGAATAGAATCTTCCCTGCGGCTGTTTGTGTAATTTTCAAAGCCTGATGTGTGAGAATAGAATTCTCAAAGCAGTTTCCTGTTACTTAAAAAAAAAAAAAAATCTGCTATAAAAGTAGGTTTTGAGTCAGTTGTTCAATTATCGTTCAGTAGTTTTCCATAGCTGATCAGCAGTAGTAGTCCAGTTGTTTCCAGAGTAGTTGTTCCCGTCGCTGAGGACAAGCAACACCCTGGAGTGTCGGCATAATTCCTCATCTTGCCTTGCAGAAGTTATTTAGATGAGATAGGGATAGTTAATCTTCAGGTAGTCAGGGAACTACAGTTAGAGGTTTTCTAAAATTAGTGTGAGATGTATCCTACAGTATTATTTTCATATTTCCTGTGTGTGAAACTCTGCTGTTTATTGGAATCAGTTATTAAATATTTACATGTTTTAAATCCTTTTATTTATTATTAAATGTTTTACTACCTCTCTTTGTGATTGGTTATTTAGTGAATATTTTTAATAATTTGAGAGTGTTTATGCTTATTGTGATAACACCAGGCCCATTCTGAAAAGTCTTACTGCTTGGGATACATGCTACCATTTGTTTCAATATCTATTTTATCCAGTATAATTGAACACCCCTTTTGAAGGCTGTTGTGGTGTTTGACTGGTGGCAGCCAAAACCTTGTAATTTGGGCAAAGAAACACAGCAGATAAATCTGTGTCAGTCTTTCCCAATATTGTGTATATGTGTGAATATCAGACATTTAAGAGTGAGTGTGCCATGATACCTAGAACTGGGACATAGTGTCCTGCAGTGGTTAGTGTGGAGACTCATTTGGTGACCTGGAGTGAAGCATTTAGTCCAGTCCCAGGTTTGGAACATGTTCCTGATGTACTTTTAGGGGAAATTGTGCATTTCTATCCCTGCTTTAAGTGACACTCCCTTACTGGAGACAGTAGTGAGGACTGAGACTCCTTAGTTACTGCCCTGCTGTAAAGAGGGCTCATCACAGCATATGCCAACTCTGAGACTGCAATTCAGTGAGGAAAGGGCAAAGTCCCTGATCTGCACTGAACCTCAATCTCGATTAAAAAAAAACTCCAGTCTTTTTAATCAGCTGTACCAGCTTTTTTCCTTTTCAACAAGTTGTCTTTACAAGAATGTAACCCATATATGTATTTATATATGAATGTGTGTGTGTGTGTGTGTGTGTGTGTGTGTGTGTGTGTGTGTGTGTATTTATATATATATATATATATATATATATATATATATATATATATATATATATATATAGTTCTACTACAGTAAACCGACAGCTCACAAGACCGACAATGAGATCACTGACACCAGAAGACCAAGAAAGCAAATACCAGACAAGTTGAAATCCCGACACCGAAAACACAGACATGCGAAACATGTGTGCTTGCATTTGAGCACGACTGTGTAAGTGTGCGATAGTGACGGACTTTAGGGTTAGGGTGCGGGTAAGGTAAGTGTGCGATAGTGACGGACCTTAGGGTTAGGGTTTGGGTTAAGGTTAGTGCATAGATAGTTGTGTATGTAAGGTTTAGTGTAGGTTTATAAGGTTTTTGGTGTGCTTGTGTTGTGTGTGTTGTTTGGAACATTGAAGTTTTTTTGTTTTGTTAACTGCCGGGATTGTGCTTTGTCATGGTTTTGCACTTTCGTTCTTGTGGTATCGGTGATCTCGTTGTCGGTCTTGTGAGCTGTCGGTTTACTGTAGTAGACCCATATATATATATATATATATATATATATATATATATATATATATATATATATATATATATATAGAGAGAGAGAGAGAGAAACATAGATATAGATGTAGATGACTGTAGTCATTTGTGCCTTCACTTTCATCCCAGTCTAACATCAGGAGGAAGAGGGGACACACAGGAGGTGATTTTCTTTGGGGGTAAGGTAGAGAGACAGGTACTATTCTCAAATATGATGTACATATCCTTGCAAACATTTGTTTTCTCAGTTTATTGTGAACAGCTATTTTGTCAGTTTTGAGCATTAAGCCTTGGAAACAACTTATCTTGTCTCTTGAAATAAAAAAAAAAAAAATGACTGCATTTCTTTTTTTATGATTTTTGTTCAGGACATCATTGGCTCATAAGATTGGAAAAAGCAATAGAATGCAACTTAGAGCATCTAGAAACCTCACGTTCTCTGATAGCCTAATGACCTGTTGAAAAGATACAGGAAAAAGCAAAGTTCAAGAATAATGCTGAAGTTCTTTTCTGAATCAATGGTTTTTGTTCAGATCATCATTTGATCAAAAGTTTGGAAGAAAAGGTCTAAATGTACCTCTAGCATCTTGAACCTTTGTAGCTTCTGGGCCCCAGGCTCTCAGCTTAATTCAGTTATTCCCTCTCATCTATTATAATGCAGTCCTGATTAGTAAGGGTATGTTGAAAGGAAGCAGGAAAATCAAACTTGAAGAGCGACACTGATTTTTTTTCTTTAATCAGGATTATTGCTGGGTAAACATTTGAAATTTTGAGACCCTCTAGAACAAGTGCTGAAACACGGAGCATGAATGGCCAAAAAAATTAACTTACATATGTTATGTCCAGATGCCATTTCTTGCAATATTCCCTTTTCTCCGAGGTATGGCGATCTCTGAAGTGGTATATATATATATATATATATATATATATATATATATATATATATATATATATATATATATATATATATACATACATACATACATATATATATATATATATATATATATATATATATATATATGCTTGGAGGAAATCATATATATATATATATATATGCTTGGAGGTTATGGGGGTGGGTGCAGGGGCTTGCCCTCCCCCCTTGCAAAAAGAAGTTGTAAGGAGAAGTGAAATCTTCCTATGTTTTTTTTCGGCATGTCAGCACTCGGCATTTCGAGTGCTGATATTTCAATAGGGAGTCTTATTGCTGAGGCCATCATTGGATGAAAAGGTTGTTTTAAAAAACTTAGAAGTACATCTCAAAGCATCTAGAATCCCAGTTACTTTTGGTGGCCCAGAGCCCCAGACCCCGGCTTGATTCACTTATTTCCTCCACAGTTGTTATAGTGCAATCCTGGTCAGTTAGAATGTATGTATGTATGTACGTATTTCTTTATTTATTGACAGTTGATTAAAAGGGTGAAGGGAAGAACAAGAAATGAAGAATAAGACTGATTTTTGTTTTCCTTATCCAGGATTTTTTCAGGTCATTATTGGATGAAGCAGGTTATTTAAAAACCTCTGAAATACAATGTGGAGCTTCTAGGACCTGCCACAGCTTAATGTAGTTATTTTCCTCAAGTACAGTCTTGGTCACTTAGAGCCTTTTGAAAAGATGCAGGAAAATAACTCAGAATTTCTTTCCTTAATCTGGATTATTGTTCAGGCAACAATTGGATGAAATTCACCTTAGAGCATCTAGAACCTCGATGGCTTTTGGGGCCTAGCAGCCTCCAGACCCCCGGCTTAATGTATTTTTTTTTTGACACAGTTATCAGAGTGCAGTCTTGCCTAGATTGTGTTGAATGAATAAATGCAGGAAAAAATGAAGAGCAAGACAAAACTGTTTGAAAAAGATAAAAAGATAAAACGTTATCTGGACAGTGTGAATAAGTCAGAATGTGGTTGAGTCATGGAGGCAGTGGGTGATATGCACATTTGTGTGATGTTAGTGGGCAGCGGGGAGTGGGCGCTGCCATGGAGCACCTCGTCCAGGGTGCCATCTCACCTAAGGCCAACCATGATCAGTGCTTCACCAGCTTCCTGCAAAGTGGAACTTTTCAGAATGGAATTGAAAAGCAGTGTTAATATCCCAACACCAGTTATACATGGTGTCCTTCAAGGCACAGTAATTGGTCCCCTATTATTTGTACTGTTTAATTTCCTTCATCTTATGTGCAACACAAATACAAACAAATATTATATGGTGATGCCATGGTCACCTGACGTCTGGTCACTTGATCTCCCTAATTTCAGAGACACTATCGCCAGAGTTGCTACAAATCTACAGTGGTTTACAAAGAAGGGGGCCTGCAAGAAAATCTTACCAAAACAAAAATCTGTGCTATTAAAATACAAAACAAGGTTTGCCATGAACAAGTGCTGTTTTTTCCATAAAGCGGCTAGAGGATTTCCCAAAGAATCAGTATAGTTTTGTAAATATACAGAAATGCGGTGAACCCTTCTCAGTCATTTTGCACACAAGCTGGCAAAACTCTTAGACTTTGGCTCTGGCACACGTATGCCTCAAAGTAATTAAAATCTTAACTAAACATGTCTGAGAAATATTTGCAAAAGTTATCCTTCTTCAGACCCTAGAATATGTTCTGCCAATTCTGGGTGAAACTTCTAAAAATAAACAAATTACAGAAAGCACAAAACCAAATATTCTGCTTTTTCACAGGGATGCTCAGAAACTAGCATCATTGTAAAATACTTGCTGAAATGGTTCATAGGTTATTACTAGGCTAACTCCCCTTGTGAGTCATTTTGAGCCTAGCTAACTACCCCATATGAGAATCAAACCCTGCACCTTGTGTTTGCAAGGTAAACACCTTAACCATTATGCCAACCTCCCACCTAGGAATGATTTCCTGTTATGCAAGAAAGTCCAAGTCCTGCATTTCATTGGTGTGACTTTCATTAATGCACGTTTCATTGAAAAAGCTACATCACTGGTGCATTTCTTACTTATTTCATGATCGTTGTTAATCAGGATAGTAGACTTTATTGCAAACTGACCCATTTTAGCCACAGCTTGGGTTTTCAGGCTAAACAGTACTATACATTTACATAGCTTTAATGATGTTGACGTTGAGCAATGAAGTACAGAAGCAATTTCAAAATAATGTCATACAATTGAAAGTAGAAATTAAGTAGTTAAGTATTGCAAAAAGGATGGCAGAGGTTGAGTTCATTCATGTGGCATTGTTGGTATGGAAGCATTCCAAAAGAAGTTGTTAGTTTCAGGGCATAAAACATGAAGCAGAGGTGATGAAGGTGAGTCTCACCTTTCTAGATAATGGAGGTGTGCATAGGTTTGAGTGGGGTAAAATTCACAGTACAATAAGTGGGGTATTCAAAGATGATAAAATAAGATTAGGTATGTATGCATGGTAAGGAACTGAAGATAATCGTACTTGTTAACAGGCGAGCATTAAAGCAGGTGTAGGAGACACTGGTAGCGAGACTATTAGGAACTTTTTATCTAAATTCTTCCAGGATGTCCAATGGGAGGCTGTACCTGTGTTTAGGGTTGAGAATACAGAATTCAAGTTCAGAGGTAGCAAGTGTATTTGAAGGTCTGATTAACATGAGAGCACCGTCCAGATTGGGAACACAAATTGTAGACAGTCGATGATTTGTAGAATTTAGAACAGAGTTGTGAGCTGTCATGGTTTTTGAGTGACTTTTATACAAGAGTGTGGATTGTTTGTCCTTTCAAAGAAAAGGGCACCTGTTTGTTCTTGCAAAATTGATGTGGTAGTGTTCACATGGTGGGGAAAGGAAGATGAAGCTAAAAATCTGGTTAGCCAAAACATGTCCGTCAGACAAATTTGGTTTAGAGACATAGTCTAGAGGGGAGGGGGGTCATATTTCAGCTGCTTTCAGAGAATGCCTTTGGCTAATGCAAGACATGCTTCTTGAGTGAGAAACCTGGAGTTTTGACAGCACACACACTGATTGTTTTGTTGATTTTTCTTTTTAGGAGTTCATTGTGTATTCACAAAGAATGAAGGGTCAAGTATATTACACAGGTATTTAAAGAAATTGGTGGGTGTAACTGAAGAATAGTTCATTAGTAAGGGGCACAGGGTACAGTACCGTTTTTAGATGGACAGAGGTGCCAAACAGTATGTCATTAGTTTTGAAAATATTAAAGTTAAACTTAGTTTGAAAGGATATGCTGAAGTTAGTAAGGGTGGCTTAGAATTGTTTAATGATAGATTTATTAGTGGCAGACTTGAATATGACCATGTTATCTGCATACATAAGAATCTATTGGATCTACAGAAAGTCAGATTGTTGATAAAAAATAGAGAAGCTTGTGGCATCTGGAATAAAGAAATGAGAGTACAGCAGTGAAAAAAGTATGATTAACTGCTGCTTCATTTTTGCTATTTGAGACCAAGTCCAGCTACCCCACTTCCTTCCCAAATACCATATTCAGAAAAATCCTGCCACAATGGATAGGCAGTTTCCCCTTATTTCTCCTCCCAACTTGATTGATATGGGCGTCTTGAGGCAATGCAGCAATTGCTTCATGTATACTGACAACTATTTATTCTTAAAGCAAACTAACACCCTATGTGAGAGATGCAGACACTGTGGAATTGGAGTCAGTTGTCTCATGTAAAAACATCAAGCAGGTTGTCAGCACACATGCTTCACCTCTCTCACAAACCTCACCTCTCACACAAAATAAGGTCACGACCTTTAAACCCACATACATGGAGGTACTCACTAAAAGCTTACTAAAAGAGAAGACACCTCCCAGATGCTCACCACCCACACTCACCACTAAGCAAAAAGAAACCACTGTACTTATCAACATACACACCTGTGTCTCAGCAGATAAGCCCTTAAGACAAAACACATAAAATATCTTGGTCATAGGTGACTCCATAGTGAGACAAACAGATGTCCCCCCTCACTAGACTGGACAAGAAGTTCACAGTCAGGTTCCTATCAGGTGCCAGGATCTGACAAATCACGCATTCTCTCAAGTCACTCAACAACAAGTACCATTATGACTCTGTCATAGTCCATGTTGGAATGAATGACTTGAGAAGTAGCTCTCTGGACTATATGAAGAGAGACATGATGGAGCTCTCTGATTATGTGTTCTAGACAGGTATGTCCCTTGCCCTAAGCAGTATCCTACCCTCACCCAGCATGATGCCACAATATAAACAAAAAATGATTGACTTCAACAATTGGCTCAGCTTCTGGTGTCAGTCCAGGGGAATCCAGTATCTGTCTGGGAGGATATTGTAGACAGATCTTGCTGCTTTGCTAGAGATGGTCTGCACCTGTCCCCCATAGACTTTCAGATACTGGCAAAGGCCCTTGCCTCCCCCATAGTGCATTTTTTAGGCAATGTCAAAACAACAAATTTTCCAACATAACAAAATCTAAACGAGACAAACTCAGGGTCATGGTGCTTAATGCTAGGAGCTTAAACATGAAGCTGCACTCTCTGGAAGCACTCCTAACCTTAGAGGATGCTGACATCTGTGCAGTTTCGGAGCCATAGTTCAAGGCTGCTGACAACACCCTGGCTGTGCAAGCCTACAATGCCTTCCACACGTTCAGACCTGAAAATGAGCATGAAGGAACCAAAGGTGGAGGTGTATCCATATCTTCATTAAAATCAAATACACTTTGAGACTGA
The DNA here is from genome assembly GCF_019279795.1 of Protopterus annectens. Taxonomy (NCBI): domain Eukaryota; kingdom Metazoa; phylum Chordata; order Ceratodontiformes; family Protopteridae; genus Protopterus; species Protopterus annectens. The sequence goes on from NC_056750.1 coordinate 561,876,745, forward strand.
TCAAACAGCATGACTCTGTCGAACTGCTCCATGTCCAGTTAACTATTGGGAAGGCACCATACCACATCATTGCTAGCTATAGATCCCCAGCCATGAACCAGGAAAAGCACACTGCCTACCACGATTTACTGGAATCCCTCAACATACAGCCCAGCACCTTTGTCATAGGATATTTCAAATATCCTTCCATGGAATGGGAGACACACACAGCAAAAACATGCTCACTCAGAGGCTCTTGGACTTCTTAACACAAATGTTCTGGAACTGATAGTCTGCACCCCCACTAGGGGCTCTAATGTTCTGGACATAGTATTCACCAACATGGGGGTGGGGGGTCACTGTACTTCTGCACTTCCCCATGCGTGAAGCCCTCCCTGGTTAGGTCAGGCACAAATCAGTCTCATTTGAGGTAACTTCTGGAACTGACACCCTCACAGGACCATAAAAATAAAACTAATTAAAGTCTGCTAAGTGATGGTATAAAAAGCTTCATACCACCCACAATTGCAGATATCCATGATCACTATGCAGAAATGTACACAAATACCCTGTACAAACACTTAAGCAACAGCATAAACTCTGCTGTACCTGACCGGATCAAAAACAGCTCTTCCCATAAAAACAAGCCACCATGGTGGACTTCAGGTATAAACAGATTATATAACAAGAGGAAGAAACTGTTGTCTAAAAGCAAGAAGGATAACACTCTGCAGTAGAAGAGTCCCTGCCTAAGCCTAAACAAGAAACTCAAAAATCTTGTAAAGTCTTCTAAGCAAATTATAAAACTAAAATCGCTTCCTTAACCAAAAATAATCATAAGGCATTCTTTAACTATGTCCAAAGTCTAAAAGGGAATGCCCAGCTATGTGCCAAACTGGTTGTAGATGGCATCACTCATACTACACCGGAAGATATTGCTAACTTGCTAGCTGACAGATTTATTGCAAACTTCATCCCCTATCCCGACCTTCCATATCTCAAGGCATAGCTGACACCACCCCTCTGACTAGTATCCCTAGAGAACAGGTAATTTCTGCACTCACCAAGACCAAAAACATGGCCTCAGTGGGATCAGATAATATCCCACGTTGTTCTAGAACAAGACCTAGTAGATCCAATTGGTGTTCTCCTTAATCATAGCTTGAGAACTGACTGTGTTCCTGAAGAGTGGAGAGCAGCAACAGTAATCCCCCTCCACAAAGGGGAGCCGTCAACTGACCCTGGGAACTATAGACCCATAAGTCTAACCAACCTCATCTGCATGGTCATGGAAAGAATTATCATGGACCGTATCAATAAGGACATAGGCAACCTCCAAACACTAGACCCAACCCAGTTTGGCTTCTTTAAGGGTGGATCATGCTTATTAAATCTGGTGGACTTTGTTGAGAATGTCACCATAGCCTGGTGGACTTTGTTGAGAATGTCACCATAGCCATGAACAAAGGTAAAACAGTACAGATTGCCTATCACAACCTCACCAAGGCTTTTGACGCACTTCCCCACTCTGGCATCATTGAGAAACTCTCCCAGATAGGGATTAACCCTTATGTTACTAGATGGGTAGCCAGTTGGCTCACCAACAGAACACACTCTGTCAAAATTGGTGACTCCACCTCCACCAGTAGACCTGTCACCAGTGGAGTACCACAGGGGTCTGGGCTGGACCCCTTACTGTTTGGCATCTATTTCTCAGAAGGCATGGCCAAAGTAGGTGGCCTCTGGATCACCAAGTTTGCTGATGTTTGCAAACTGGGAGTAATCAATGAGTCCCCCAATGATGTCAACATTTTACAAGAAGGGCTAACACAAACAAATGATTGGTGCCAAAGCCATGGTCTAAAACTAAATAAAAAAATGCATTATTATTCCAGTTGGCAAAATGGAATTCCCTACAAATTACAATATTGACAGCACCCCCAAGTTCCAACCCAGTGGTGCAAGACTTGGGAACACAGGTTGATAGCAATCTGAACTTTGATCACGTCGTTTCCACAGTCGTAAGGAAAGCCTTCTGTGTAGCACACCTCATAAGCAAAGGCATAGCATACAAGTCAATGGGTGTTATAACTCCAGTGTACTTGACCCTCATCAGACCACTGATAGAGTATAATGCACCCATTTGCATGTACCTCACCAAACACCTGCAGCAGCTAGAGAGACCTCAAAGGTTTCTAAGAAAATACAGGGACTCCAAATCATGACCTACATGGACAGGCTGAAAACCCTGTCACTTTACTCTGTATTTTATAGGCTGCTGAGAGGTAACTTGTGCCTAGCCTATAGGGTGATCTCCAACCCTGCCCTAATCGAAATGCTGCACATCTGCAAGTCAGATGGCACAAGACTCATTTGCTTTATGGATCTCAGCCTAGCTTATGACATTAACAGAACATGCTGGAGAGACAGATATAGGTTCATAGGTTCATACTAGGCTATCTGCCCTAGGGCATTTATAAGCCTAGCCAGAGTGTGTTTGGCTTTCGCCACCCATTTTAAATTAATTTTGCTATGCCCTTTTTCGAGGTTAGTATACTGTGCCTCTGTCTAACAGTGACACAGAAGTGATACCCGGGGTAAACCTACGATCTCCCATCCACTCATCAAGATTCCTCTTGAAGAGAGTCAATGAGGGACTCTGCCTAACCTGGACTGGGATTTTATTCCAGAGTGAAGGGAGCCTCTGGGTTATGAATCTGTCCCTCCAGCATGTCCTATTTATTTCAGTGCTGAGGTTCAAGTCTTTCGAGCGTAGCTCGATGGGATTTGGATTTTCTGAGGTGCAGCATGTCCATTAATTCCAGGTTGGACATGGCTTTATACGTCAGGCACAGATTGCCTCTGAGCAGGTGGTATGCCACTGAGTAGAGCTGGAGTTTCTTTAACCGGGCAGCATATGGCATCTGTTTGAGCCCTTTGATCCTCTTGGTGAGGTACTTTTGGGGTCTTTCCAGTTGCTGCAGGTGTCTGGTAAGGTACATCCCAAAAGGGGCATTGTACTCAATTATGGGCCTGATGAGGGATGAGTAAAGAGGCACGATGACCTCCCCTGATCTAGATGTGAATCCCTTCAGGATTAGGTGGACTATATAAAATGTTTTTCTAACCACTTTGGCCATATGTCTTCCAGAGACTGCTGCTTCTCTGGAATAGACTTCCTGCTCATGTAAAACAGAGCTCCTCACTGACCCTATTCGAATGCAGCTTAGATAATTGGATGAGAGACCGCAAATTCACCCCTGGGGTGGCACCCATGTCCCTCATGAACAGGGGTAGCCAGTGTTGATCACAGACCCACTCTGTTCATAAAGTCATTCTGTGAACTACCCAAAAAAGAACAAATGGGGATACTTGGGATTAACATGGCAAGGCTTGTAAAGACTCTAGGGCCGCTAGCCTAGTAACCTCCTATGAACCTATAGGGAGCTGCAGATTTACTTTGAAAATATCCACTTATGAAGTAGCTCTTTAACCAGCTCAGTATAAAAAGTTGCCAAAATTTGAGAAACAGGGATGGATTAAGAGAATGAAAATACAATTCTTATAAATTGTCCTCTGGTTGCCGAGGTATGTGTTTGGTATTTGGGACAGTGAACAAGGCAGTGCCCTTTTGTGATACTTTAGTGGTACTGGGAAAATAAATTGCATTCTATTAGATTTTATTCTCTAAGGAGTAGCTTAATGTCACGGTTGACTGACATTTTGGTGAGATACCAATTCACATTGGGAGAGTTAGGGATTGTTCTGAAAACCCTTAGTAAAATAACTTTCTGAATCTCAAAGCACTGCTTTAAAAATAAACTTTTTTATGGGTGTTTTGCTACTGTTGTCATTGTATTTAATATTCATTGCATATAGCTAGAGTTGACAAAACTACTCTTGTTACTTGATAGTGCCTTGAGCAAGTGAGGGAATCTGATGTGTAAAATAGGGGTACTAATCTTTATGGCCCCTTTGTAAGAGTTAATCCATTAGTGCTGTATGGATTAATGTAATGGTTCTGTTATTTATTGCGAGTCATGAATTCTGTTGTCAGACGATTCTTGGATCTTGCTAGAGAAAAAAAAAAATCTTAGTTCTGCTTTTCATGTAAGCTTGTTTGCTGTCAGACGATAAATGGCCAAACTGCTTTCAGGTTTATACCTGTTGTTTTTCAGTCTTCCACCTTATTAACCTCCATCAAAAAGAATGGCATTGAGTGTAATTATGTGCAGTACGAGGCCCACAGTCATGGAGTCTGTAATCTTAACAGCTTCATGCGAAATGCCTTCAACCTTTTTTTTTTCTCTTTTGTTCATCAGATTACAGTTCCTGGAACTATGGAACTGTGATATTTTAAATCCTGAGTTCATAGTAACTCCAAAAGAGAACTGCACAACCAAAGAGTTATTTGATTGACTGCAGTTACATCATTTATATGTGCAGCTCCTAGTACCAGCTGTACGTGGGATCTGAAGTTTGCTAGGAATTTGGAAAGGGGGGGTTGGGGAATATAGGCAGATTCCCAGGGTAGCTGACTGCATTTTTTTTTCTTTTGACACAATCGTCACCTTTGCAATATCTATGGAACCGTGAAACATGACTATTTACTGCCTGAAGAAATTTTATTGATCCTCTAACATTTTTCGTGTAAGCACTGTAATGAAGATAAATTCCACAAAATACTGATTGTTTTAGACTAATTTTTGTCAAGTGTAGCAGTCAATGAAAATAGTTGCTACAGTGTGGACTTTTATAAAGGCTAATTGTTTGCAGACTGACCTATTTGTGAAGCATAGTGCTGTGATAAGCCCCTTTCTAAAATTTTGTAACTTCTTTTCCTTGTAGCATGCATATGGTGTGATACTGTTAAAGACAATGTAGAGTGTCTGCTATCAGTCATTCTGCACATACTATAAACATTGCTGCAGCCATTACCAAGTGGTACATTAATATAGTGGTGCAGGTATCAGATGAACATTGTCATTCATTCAGTTAATTTTCAGAAGACCTCTCTGTCCTGTTTAAGATCTCTGGGGAGTGGGTAGAACCTAATTAGGCACTAACTGGGTTTAAAACAGAAAGCATTCCTGAATGGGACGCCAGGACATCTTAAGATGCACACAGAAATAGGAAATCAGAAACACACACACAAACATGCATGAAAAACAAGTACAATTTCTCACAATCAAATAGTCGCACACGCATGTGCATGCACGTGCGCACGCATACACACACACACACGCACACACAAAGCTAACACAATTGCACTCAAACAAATGCATAAGCATGTGCACATACACATACATACAGACACTAGTACAAGCATATACACACTCGCACACATTCAAAATAAACAGTTGCTCGTGCACAGAGGCATACAAACACACAAAACAAACACAAATGTATATGCAGAAATGCGCATGCACACACACACACACACACACACACACACACACACACACACACACACACACACACACACAAAAAACATACTCCTGCACAAACCTACACACACACACACGCACACACACACACACACAAACTGCATACCTAAGGCAGTTTACAAAGTTACAATTTAATTTATGTATTTGCATTTCTTTACTGGGAAAGTCTGTTTGGGCTTTAGAGTCCTTTGCTGCAATGCCTGAGTAGAAATATTCCACTAGTAGTTTATAATGTATGTGAGGAAACACACAGTGTAAACAAATGGCAAGCATAATACATTATATGATATATGATTAATAACAGTATGATATATTGGCACAAAGTAACCGATTATAGTATGCTTAAAACAGCAACATAATATAAAATGTGATTTGAAATAATACAATTTAAATATAGTGAGAAAGTGCAGTAGTAGTAGATGATCAGATATGAACTATCAGAAAGGAATATTTTCTTGGGGAACAGTAATGGTCCATTACAGCTGAAAAGTAGTTTTACTGTGAAACGAGTTAGGTAAAGAATGTGTGATTGTAAGAAATCTGTATGCTACCCAGTATGATAATGTGTAACAAAGATATTCAATAGTAAAAAGTACAGATACGGAAGTGGAACTGACCATAACAGTAGATGTTTGAATGATCACTGCTGCAGTAACCTTAGTTATATGGGTTATATCCTGCCAAGGATATAACAGCCGGTCAGCCTCCAAAGCTTCAGGGCACCTTCCACGCACCAAACTGTCAAGCAGCTTGAGCTGAGCTGACTAAAAGACAAGTTTGGGCATGAAGCCTTCAGAGATTTACTGCCAGCAGAGAGAGGGAGGCTGAGCCCTGAAAGGACAACGATGGGAATAACAAAAAATAAATGTCCACACCCTGGCATAAAAAACACACCAAAAAGCAAAGGGAGTGGAGGGAGGGAGTGGCTGCTGCAGCAGTGATTATTCAAATATTTACTGTTATGGTAAATTCAACTTGCACAACTGTCCTTCATATTGATCATTGCTGCAGTAGCCTTAGTTATATGGGTAGATTGCCATAGCTAACTACATTTGGGAGGTGAAAGGAGACGGGTCCTAGCAAAGTATGATCAAGAGAAAGAATCCAGCTTATATTGCTTTGTAAAAGTATGTACAGAGGACCAAGTAGCAGCTTCTGGAATACTTGTAGAATCCAACCCTTTCCAAAAAGCCATAGAAGAAGCCAAGGTCCTTGTAGAGTGGGACTTGACCAGGACTTGACCATGCCCGGAATAGATTTGTCATGGTGAGTATAGCAAAAGGTAGTAGCCTTAGGCAGCTATTTGGAAATGTATTTATTTATTTATTAATTGATTGACATTTGATTACCAGGAAAGTACGACTTGGTAGAAGCCCATTTTCAGTGGAGTCCCAGGGAGAAAAGCACCAAATTATTACAAAACATTTTAAGAACAATAATTTTACAATTTTCAAAAATAAAAGAAAAAAACTGCAGTTTAGATAATTATAACAAATTAGACATAATACAAAAAAATGGTTAAGAACTGATACAAGGTATATGACAATCATTTAATATTTAGAGAAATTTTAGACAGTTTGTAGAGACATTAAGGTAAGTTAGTCTAATAGAAATAGGAATTACAATATGAAGTGAGAGAAAAACAGGCGTATGGTGTATTTAATCAGAAAGTCATGGAAGAGAATCAGATAGCAGTAAGGAAGTAAGTGAAGAAAGGAGAGTAAGGAAGTATAAGGAATGAAAAGGTACTTGTTCACATTTAGGGATATATTTATCCTGGTTTTGAACATGAATAGAGCCAGAAATAAAGCAGAGAACCTAAGAAATAGTCTGTTTTGACATCTGTTATCTGTTCTTACTTTCACAAGAAATGAACAATTAATTCAATGATTTGAAAGATTTAGTTCTGTCAAGATAGTACCTGAGTTGTCTGTACCCATCCAATGTATGGAGTACCCTTTCTTCCTCATTTTTAGGTTCTGGAAAGAAAACTGGGAGATATCGGCCCGGGGGCCTATACAAGCCCAGCCAAAAAAGGTACCCTGGCTTTTGCCACCCAAGAAAATAATTTTCCTGTGCCACTGTCGAGCAGAGCCACAGAGGTAATCACTGGGGTGAATTTCCTATTTCCCATCCAATCATCAAGATTTTTCTTGAAGAGTGCTAATGAGGAGCTTTGTTTGATATAGATAGGCAGTTTATTCCAGAGTATGGGAGGTCTCAGGGACAGGAATCTTTCCCTCTGGCATGTTCTGTTTATTGTGGTGACAAGGTTTAGATCCCTAGAGTGTGTAGCTCGGAGGGGATTGGGATTTTTTTAAGTGGAGCATGTCCAACAGCTCTGGGTTTGACATAGCTTTGTATGTTAGGCAGAGATCACCTCTAAGTAGGCGATGTGCGACATAGTAAAGCTAGAGTTGTTTGAGACGGTGTGCATAGGGCATCTGTTTGAGGCCGGTAATCCTCTTTGTGAGGTATTTCTGCGGCCTTTCCAGTTGTTGTAGATGTCTTGTGAGGTGCATACCAAAAGGGGCGTTGTACTCTATAATGGGTCTAATGAGTGATGAGTAAAGGGGAACAATGACCTTTTTTTCTGGATGAGAAACCTTTTTTGATGAGGTGTGCCACGTAGAAGGATTTCCTGACTACTGTGGTGATGTGATTATCAAAGTAGAGACTACTGTCCACCTGTGTCCCAAGGTCTCTTATCACACTTTCAGTGTTAAGTATACTACCACCTATGTTGTAGTTCATGGTACAGAGTTTTTACCAAAGGGGATGACCATGCACTTTTTTGGCATTGAGCTTGAGGCCATGGCTTTGACACCAGGCATCTGTCTCAGTGAGGCCCTTTTGTAGGATATCCACATTGTTAGGAGTTTCGATTATGGCTCCTAGTTTGCAGTCATCTGCAAACTTTGTTAGCCAAAGACCTTCTGTGTTAGCCTGTACTTCAGAGAAGTAGATACCAAACATGAGAGGACCCAGGACTGAACCCTGTGGTACTCCACTTGTCACTGGTCTGAAGTCGGACTTGGAGTCTGCTACTTTCACAGTGTGGGTTCTGTCAGTGAGCCAGTTGGCAACTCATCTTGTGAAATAGGGATTTATACCTAGTTTAGTGAGTTTATCTATAATTCCAGAGTGGGGGATGGTGTTGAAAGCCTTGGCAAGATCTAGATAAGCTGTGTGAACCACCTTACCCTTATCTACGGCTTTGGTGACTGCTTCAAAGAAGTCTATCAGGTTTAGGAGACATGATCTGCCTTTTACAAACCCGAACTGGGTGGGGTCCAGAGTTTGGAGATTACCAATGTCTTTGTTTATAAGTTCCATGATGATACATTCCATGGCCTTGCAGACCAGGCTCATCAGGCTAATGGGGGCGGTAGTTCCCGGGGTCCGTGGTGGCTCCCCCTTTGTGGAGTGGGATAACCGTCGCTTTGCGCCATTCAGCAGACACAAAGCCTGAGGTGAGGCTATGATTGAACATGGTACTTATATATGGTGCCAGTTCGTTCTGTTGTCCGTGTAGAACGCAACCTGGAATGTTGTTTGGTCCCATGGATGCTGTGTTCTTGGCTTTGGAGAGTGTGGTTTTTACCTGTGCAGCCGTGATTACAGGAACTTTGCATTCTTCCGGTATAGAGATGGGCTCTTTAGGGGGTGAGAGGTGGGTAAAGTTAGCACTGAACCTATCTGCCAGGATGTTGGCAATATTAGTTGGGTCTGTATACTTAGTGCCATTGTGCTGTAACTCAGAGCAGATCTGAGTGTTGCCACTGATATTCTTGACATAGCTATAGAATGCTTTGTGGTTGCCTTTAGAATCAGTGGCGATTTTGTTTTCGTAACTAGCTTTGGAGGATTTTATCAGGGATCGCAGCTTCTTACTGAGGCTGACCAGGGAGCTCCTCCACTCATGGGATTTTACTCTCTTTTGCAACGGTTTCTTCCTTCCGTTGTACAGTTTGTTTATGGCAGGGGACCACCAGACTGGCTTTCTATTTTTGGAGGATAGCATCTTGGTTCTGTTTAGGATAGCGCAATCCATGCACTCATGTAAGTGCTTATAAAGTGCAATTGTGTAGGATTCAGTAGTCGTAACTGTATTGTCCATCTGCATGGGTGTCATGAAGTTCACCACTTCTGTCTTAAGAAGCATGAAGTTGGCTTTGGAGAAATTTTTTTACCATGGTTTCCTTAATGGGGGGTAGGGGCAGGATGTTGATATCTAGGGTAATTAGCTTATGGTCGGATCAGACCAATGAGGCGTTGACTTCAGGTGTGGAGTACCTATCACTCATGTTGGTAATGACTAGATCTAGGATATTGTTGCCCCTGGTGGGGGAGTGGATAAGTTGATCCAGGGCATTGGAGTTTATGAATTCCAGAAAGCGTTGAGCGGAGGAGTTGGTACATGAGTAGTTTTCCCAGTTAATGGTGGGGTACTTGAAATCGCCCATTATTAGGGTGTTTGGCTGAACCCTAATATTTTCCAGTACATCAAGAAAAGAGGAGTGGGAATCCTGGGGCATGGTGGGTGATCTTTAGCAAGCTACAGTTTGGATTGCAGTTTTGCCCAGAGTTAGTTGCACTTGGATAACCTCGGCTGCATTATGCTGAGCAACTAGCCTGGAGGTGTGGATATCCTTAATGAATATGGACACACCTCTGCCTTTGGTGTTCCGGTCCAGGTTACATGGCCGAAAAGTGTGGTATGCGTTATAGCCTGGTAGTGCAGGGGTGCTCTCTAGAGCCTTGAACCAGGTCTCAGTCACTGCACAGATATCAATGTTCTCCATTTTAAGGAGTGCCTCGAGTGAGTGCATTTTGAGATTTAGACTTCTAGCATTGAGTAGCATCATCCTCAGTTTTTGCTTGCCTGTTCCTGTTACAGTGGCAAATTTGTCATTTGAACCTTGCCTAAAAATGGCACTATAGGGCTGGCAAGAACCTTAGCCAGTATCCAGAATCCCAGGGGTGGCAGGTGCAGGCCATCTCTGGCAAAGCATTGTGGTCTGTCGACCATGTCATCCCAGGAAGACAGATACTGGATCCTCTAGAATGGCACCAGAAGCTTAGCCAATTGTTGAAGTCAATCATTTTGTCCTTGTGCTGCGGCATCATTCTGGGTGATGGCAGAATGCTTCTCAGGGCTAGGGTCATACCTGCCTGGGCTACAAGATCGGAGAGCTCTTCCATGTCTCTTTTCATGTAGTCCAGGGAGGTACATCTCAGGTCTTTCATGCCAACATGGACAATGACAGAGTTATATTTGTACTTGTTGTGGAGTGACCTGAGTACGTGGGTTATGTGGCGGATCCTGGCACCCGACAGGCAGCTGACAGAAACCTTCTCCTTGTTTAGCTTGGTGAGTGTGACATCAGTGTGCCTGACTATAGAGTCACCTATGACTAGTGTGTTAGGTACGTTGTTTTGCCTTATTGGCTGTGGTTGAGTGGCATACTGAGTCTGCGGGCTATGTGTCATTTGGGTTGTGTTGGGGGATGAGTTTGACTTAGACTTAAAGTAAACTCATATGCCACTTCAGGCAAAAAGAAAGATTAATTCTCTAATAACCCCTATCTTTGTGGAAAATAAGGTAGGGCTGACTCACTATAAAAGCTTTCAACTCAAAATACCCTTCTTGCAGAGGTCAGAGCAATCAATAAAACCATCTTCCATGTTAAGAACCTCAAGTCAGCCAGATTAGCTGGTTCAAATGGTGCAAGTGTTAATTTCTGTAATATAAAATTAAGATCCCAAGGAGGGGCCACCAGTTTACTTGGAGGCATGTTATGCAAAACCCTTTTCAAGAACATTTTGACATGGGGCTGCCTTGAAAGAGGAGGATCCATGTGCAGGCATGCTGAAATGACCGGTAAATGAACCTTGATAGAGGAATAATAACAGCCATAGGATAGTAATGTTCACAAATACTATAAAAACAGAGAACAGCTTGCCCTGAATGGGTGCTTGCTATGTTGTTGTCACCAACTAGAAAAACTTTTCCATCTGCTAATATATGATTTTCTAGTAGCAGGCTTCCTTGCATCCATTATTACCTGCTGCATATCCTGAAAAAACAGGTATGTGAAAGGAATTAAGATCCTATCATCCAGTTTGAGGAGGAATAGTTCGCATGCTTCGTTTTCTGTTTCTTTTTGACAGGAAAAATGGGGCCAATCGTGTTACTAATGGCAGCTGGTGCTTCCCCAAGGATGGGCACTGCATTCTGTCCGAACAGGAAAACCTTCCCTGTTCCTTCTCCCAAGACCGACAAAGAAGCTTTTCTCTTCCCCACTGAGAGTACCCCAAGAGCCACAGAGGACGTGGCTAACCCCTGATTCATAGTGGCTGTATCTGCTACACCAGAGGGATCCAGGGTAAAAGGTGAGTGGTCTGAGGTACAACAAATGGCCGCAGCAGAGTCACCAACCTGTGGCTGAGGTAAGTTGCTAGCCTGATGTGGTGGCAAAGGCTGTTTGCTTAACTTTTATCTTTTTGTGGCTGGACCATGGGAGTGACAATCTGTTCCATGAGTAACAACGCCAGTAAAACTACCAGTCCACAAAAGTTTATTTATTTATTTATTTATTTATTTATTTATTTATTTTTGAATGACAAAATACAGTAAAAAGCACTTTCAAACACTATAGTAACCCCACAACCTTAAAATAACGACAACTTCTCCACAGAAAATAGTTTATTGTTTGGATAACACTACTTTCAAACTGACAGAAACAATGAGTGATCCATTTAAAAGTAAGTTACAGTCATAGATTCATAGATTAGTACAAGGCTATCTGCCCTTGTTGCCATTTTAAGCCAAGCCAAAATTCTCATCCCAAAGGTAAGAATCAATCCCAGTACCTTGTCTCTATGAGGTAAACACCACAGCCATTATGACAACTCCCATTCCCAGTCTCAAGACAGTCCATTAAAACTTAACACTCCTAGCTTTAAAATAACTTTTCCTGGAGAGAAAAGCAATAAAACATCAGTAAAAAGAAAATGGAAGTTCTTCCCCCCAAAGGGAACCTCTCTGCCTGCTCAGGAAAACACAAGCCGACCATTGATCCTCAAAAGCCTCAGAGAAGCATACTCTTCAGCGGCATTAAAGCTGCGAAGAGCTTTGCACCTAAACTTGTCTTATAGTCAGCTCAGTTTGAGCTGCTTGACAGTTTGAGTTTAGGGAAGATGCCCTAAAGCTGTGGACACTATCTGGCTGTCATTTCCTTGGCAGAATATAACCCATATAGCTAAGGCTACTGCAGCAGTGATCAGTATGAAGAACATTAACAGTTTGGAGAAATGAGGCAGAAAAAAATAACTATACACTATTGTACATGAGTTTCAACTGTCAATGTCTTAAGGATATGGGAGAAAACCACAGACCCCAATGTTTTGAAGATCCATGCAGGCATAAAAAAGACGTGTGGACTCCGCTAAGAAGACATTCCAGTTAGAAACTGCTCCACAGAACCAGTGCCACACACCTCACCACTTTGCAAACTTTCTGTATAGCATAATGTGTACATTTTACTTAAATAGCCAAATGTTGTTCAGTCTGCATAGAATAATGGTAACATTTTCTTAAAAATGACCATATGTGTCATTTTGGCGTGTAATAACAAGTCTTCATTTTATTGAGCATAGCTGCTTATAGTATGGTCTATTAAGATAGCCTAATGCTATTATTTTTTTTTAAACCACTGTCTCTCTTGTACTTTTTTATGGTTGCTCCTTTCTCTAAACTTTACTTTGGTTGATACTGAAAAGGTGCCAAAGTAGTCCAGTTCACTTAACAGTAAAATAAGTACATTCAAAAACAGAATGGACTTTTTCACTAACATTACCATACAGTTATCCTTTGTTGATATTAGTACATTTAGGCCATTTATTCCATGAATGGCCTTGTCTTCTAGTCATGCACCCAATTACATTTTATTTATTTGTTTATTTAGTTTGATTTCCTGGAAGTTCCAATTGGGATTTCTCCCATTTTCAGTGGAGGCCCTGAGAGAAAATTTCCACATATAATAAATACATTACATAACAGAAAAATATAACACAATATAGACAATAATGCAGTGAGTTATATAATATCACATTACATAGGATAATGCTGAGTACCTTTTATACACATTTGAGTTATTGAAACATGAGATAGTTGATTACAGAGACATTTGACATTTAAGAGTACCTAACTTATCTAGTGATATTGTTAAGAGTGTGAAAAAGATAGATAACATATGAAGTGAAAGGATTATAACGTAAGGATGTATTGAAATAAAGAATTCTAGTGGGATACTGTACATGAAGAGGGTAAGATATATAGAAGGTAAAAGCATGTATGAAAGAATTAGATGTGTCATTATTTACCTGGAAGAAAAATTCTCATAGGGCAGAAGAAGCAGGTTGTAGGATAGAGTGGAAAGGATGTAAAAGCATGACGGAAAATAGCAGAGGCCCATTTTTGGTGTTAGTATTGTGATGATAGATACTGACAGCCATGCCAGGAGAAGTAGGGCAGTGGCTGTATGACTTGTGCCAGCACAGCTAGCTGGAATTTTGTAAATAATTGTATGTCATTTGTATATAAAACTGATTTGTACAGATGCTTGTGCTGAAAATGTATTTGTAAGGTTTGCTGCTGTTAAAATGTATCAACAGTGCACCCTGTTGGAATGAAAAGAAATGTACATGTATTATTGTAACTGAATTAAATGTATATGTCTTAGTAGAGGACATTGGGGCAGCAGAGGTTAACCAGATAGCTTACTTTAAGAAAAATAAGGGGAAATGTAAATGAGCTGTTAAATTTTAAAACAGCACAACACAGTGCTGAATAGAACCAGAGACGGTAAGTCTGGAAGAAGGCTTTGTTCATTAGCTCACTAAAAAGTGGGGAAGCCCCAGTCACTGCCATAAACATTTAGATGTGTACGGTAGCCTTCTATGCTAAATTCCTGTCTCAGCTTCAGAGGGGGTATTGTGAGAACCTAGAACAAGAAGTCATTCTGCAAGCCATCTTGGATGTTATGTTTTACAGGGAGTAATCTCTGAGTGTTGAGTATTCTTTTTTGGGGAACTTGACTAGAAAGACTGCTCACATATTTAATTTGTGCCTTGTTCTACCAAGTAAGTTATTAGGGAACAGTAATTCTCTTAGATTCAGTCAGGAATATAGTGAAGCTTAGTTTTACTTTATTTGTATGAGTCTGTCCATCAATGTTACTTTCAGTATCTCCTGTGATTTGAACTATGTGGTTTACTGTAAATATATATCTAGTATTTTCTTGTTCTGTTATTATTTGTTATTAAATATATTTAAACTTTTATCGTGGTTGGTCCTTGTAGAAAGTAGTTAACTTTTGAGAGAGCTTTTACTTATTTGGTGACACTGTGTGGGCCATTCCAGAAGGCCTAGCTGTCTTAGTCAAATACTACCCTTTCTATTAGTATTAATATTACACAGTATAATTGGACACCCTTTGTTAAGGGCCTTAGAGTAGATGATTGTGGAATGTCTGGTGGCAGTGATAACTACCTTATACTTTGGGCAGAAGGGGACATAGCAGGTAATCTGTGCCAGCCTTTCCTGTGTGTGTGTGTGTGTGTGTGTGTGTGTGTGGGTGTTTAAAAGCAAATCTCACAGCGTGATTGTCAGCTTCTTGGAGCAGGGACACCAAGCACTGAGCTGAGAGGGTGCTGGAGGTCTTGGCTTGGACACTCTGCTGAGGACCTAACCCTACAGCTGTACCAGTGGGAGGGGTCTTATTGGAGTCCTGGAGGGAGACAGATAGAGACATCAAGACCCCTCACTGAGTGTATTTCGTGTGTGCTCTTAAGGGAAATTGGGCTTGGTGCAGAGAGCTGCACCTGGAAATACTGAGTGTATCTATTTGTATTCCAAGCGCACATCCTCTCCAGTGTCAGTGGTGAGGATTCGGGCTCCTTGATTACTGGCCTTGCCTAGGGGCATTACAAGTATATTGCATTTTTTTTAGTGTAAAAGAAAGAAACAAGTTGTAAGTTAAATAATGAGTTAATTGAGTGTAATTAGAAGTAGGAGTATGACTGAATTCTGTCTTCCAGTGCTACACAGTAGCAAGCAGTTTGCTACAGTTTAAAAGAAAAAAATCTTTTTTGTTTATTTAACAGAAATATGAGTGTTGCATTACTGCATGTGGGGTATTAACTCTAGTAACTTAAGCAAACGGTTTGCTATAGTTTGAAAGGGAAACTATTTCTTTTTTTAACTAAGACCTGAGTGTTGTAGAGCATTGTGCAAGGTATAAACTGTATATATTTTTTGTTTCTTTGTATCTTTTTTTTTCTGAATTGAAAGGAAGAAGGGGCAGGGCAGGGCACTGAAATGGAACTTGATTGGCTGGAGCAGGAAAGAGGGGAGGCATGTCCTGCATCTATCTACCTGTTTGGTGTGCCAGTAGGATTGGATTTTTTTTTTTGTTGCACTCGAAGAGCTGGGAGGCTAGTATTTGGTAACAGGACAGGGTACCAGATGAACCAGCTACATTTCTGATTTTAAGTACACTAAAAATGGACACTTTTTCAAAGTAAGATGTATTCAATGGTCTATTAAGGCATACTTCATTAGTCATCCTTGTTTGCTGAGCATTTTTCTGTTGAGTTTATGCTGCTTTTGGAGAAGAGTATAACAACTGTGGTTATGACAGTTGTAACGTCAGTATTGGAAAAATATGACATATAATATTAAGTGCACTGGATCTTATTGTAAAAAAAAATCTGTTTTTAACCATTAAAGTTAATTATATTTTCATGAAAAGCACAGGGAAATATAGGGCTTTAATTCATTGTTGAAAATGACTGAGAGACAGGAGTGACTGTGGTCATTACATACAGATGTACTAATGTACAACACACCAAATACCTCATGAATGTAGTCACTGTGGGTAAGATGCCCAGGGTTAGCATATGTTTGCTGACTTGCATTGCAGAGTCCCAGCAGGTTAGCTACCCAAAACATAATTTACTACAATGCCTGATTTCAGGTGACTCGGGGGCTTTGGGCTCATTCAGTAAAAAGCACAGTTTCTGTAGTTAAATGTGCTATTCTTGGTACAGAGGAAACTGGATCAGGTTTATTTCTGCATGATGCCCTCCAAAGCTGAATCTTTGGTTGCATTGTTGCAGCAAAATCTTCTCCTGCCTGATGCCCTTCCTGCTGTACTCCTACTGGCTGTTCTGTGTTGCCCCACCATAACCCATTGTTGGGTAGGCAGTGTCCAGGAGAGCTTAGGTTTAACTGAGCAAAAAAGTACTAAAGTACTTCAAAGTCTAGGTCTGTATTGCAAGCAGTCTCAGCCATATAACCCTCCTCTATTAACAGAAATATTAATTTGTATATAACTTTATGTAACAATGCAAAGCATATTTTACAAACTGCTCACTTGTCTTTACAACCATACAGTAATTGCATGCATGTATGTTTACCTCTGTTACTGTATGTAATTCATGTACATTATGAACAATTGTATAATTATACAAACTTTACCTTTTGCAATAGATCACTAATGCTTTCCTGGGCTAAGGCTGAAACTGGTCATTTGTGATAAATGCTCTGTGCTGGTTAAGCAGGGAACCAAGTCAGCTGACAAATGTCTTGCTATCTGACTATTGGTGTTTTTATTATTGGTTATGCCTGCCTACACAAAGGTAGGTGAGCATGGCACTGAAATGCTTCAATTTTTGCTCATCACCATTGCCACATTTTGACAGACTCCGCACATTAAGAATGTTCCATAGCTGCAGCTTCTCCTGGCTCCAGTCATGTATTTGCAGCTCCCAACCAGTATAGCCCCTTCTTTCGGTCAAGATGGTGATGTGTGCAGATGAAAGCATTCAAGATGTTGCTTTGAGATGAAGCATTATTACCCCGAGGAAACAAAATAAAATAAGTATTTCAGAAGCAAGTGTTGGAGGTCTTCATGACTGAACCTGTTAGCAAAGATGCAGGTCTGCCAGCTGCACCCCGTTTATTTGTTATACCTTAGAGTACTGAGCAGTACAAATACTAATGCAGTTCAGCATTGGGTACTTTACTTTTCACTTGCTTTTAGATATTACAGTGTTTCTGATATACTGCATAAAAGTGCTGGAGAGGCTAATTAATAAACAGATACACAAAGAAGGAGAAATTAAGATGGGCAATAAACTGGCTTCAGAAAAGGATACAGTACATTTGACCTGATGTTTACAATGAAAGAGATAGTGGAGAGGAACTATTGTAGAGGAAAGACAAGTGGTCATTCCTACACTTTGGGAAAGCATATGACAAGGTCTTAAGAATGCTGATTTGTGCAGTAATACAGTGCTTTGAAGTCCCAGAAACATTGGCATAATTAGTGCTGTTTATGTATGGGGACCCAGTAACAAAAGTATGAATATCTGGACTCCCAATGGGGAGGGGTGTGCATCTTGGCTCATTTGTGAGCCCTCACCAGGAACTTCAGCAAATGATAAGGAACTACAGTGCAAAAACTAAAAGCAGCTGGGATGAAACCTAGTAGAAGCAAGACCGTGATCATGGCAGCAAATGTGGGAAATCAGAAGAAGCTTGAAGCTGATATAGAAGGGAAAACAGTATAACAGGTTAGCAGCTGCAGGTATGTGGGAGGTGTGCACATGGAGGAGGGAAGTCTGAAGGAGGAAATAAAAGCTGGAATCAGATGAACTGCAGCGAAATGGCACAGAGTGTCAGGAATACTGTGAAACAGAAGAATGCCAAAGAAGTTGTAAAGTTAGGTGTACAAAACAGGAGTTAGACCAGTACTTATGTATGGTAGAAACCCAGGCAGTGAAGGCAGGGTGGTTGAGAAAGCTTGAAGTGATGGAGATGAAATGTTTGAGAAGGGTAGTAGGATGCACACCATGGAGCAGAAGAGGAAATGATGACATCAGAGCAGATATCAAAATAGCTGTAATTGCAGAAAACGTCAGACAAAACAGATTATAGTGGTTTGAGCATGTGTGCAGGAAAGGAACAGTCAAACCTATAAGTTTACACTGACTCAGTTTTAGTCCCTGGGTCTCTCTCTAAACCTACCAAAAGCCATCTGGTAACCACAAGATCAGTTCTGTTTCTGAAAACACTGATGAACACAGAACAAAAAAGGCATTTTCTACCACCATCCCCAAGCAAGTGTTTTTGTCTAGCAATTTATTTTCAGACAGTAACACAACAGACTCATATTGCCGCAAGGGAATTCTTAAAAATACTGGGGTATGTAACTTCTACCATTTTGATGTTGTCACTACCATGGTTATAAACGAGGAAGCTACAGTGGTACTAAAAAACTAGCTGGTGCAAGCATATCTGGTAATGCCCTGTCCATTTTCTACCCTGCATCAGAAAAGAGCACCCATGGCAGAATCATTGGGTGCACCTTCATTTGTGGGTGCTCTTCAAGGTAGGCCTAGGCACATAGTCACCACAGATGCCTTAAACATAGTCTTGATGGCACATGTAGGGAACCCAGCATCAAAAGGAAATGGGGCAAGAACCTCAGGAGAAGATACTTTAGCATAAAATTGATAATGACAGTCATCCTAACCGTCAAGTCATACAGACTTATTTGACTGCTGAGAATGTTGTATATCTTGACAGACAACATCACAGTAATGCAGAAAATCAACAAATAGGGTGTGACCCACTTTAGATGTTGTGCAGGCTAGCAATGTGTGCATAGGATCTAAGAAGTTTGAATTGATCCTCAAGGCCTCCTACAGTCCGAGAATTTTTTTTATCAGACTCACATGACTGGATGCCATGCAAGGTGTATTTCTGAACTTGACCTAAAAGTGTGTGTGAGGGGAGGGGGCACAGAGACAGAACTTTTTGCTTCTCCAGAAAACAAACAGCTTAGGAAATTTTGCACCAGGATACCATCCCACATGGGGGTGCAAGGGGTGCCTACACCCCTGCAAAAAAAAAAATACTGAAAGTGCTTTTAATGAAACATTTTTGGAGTTTTTGCTGTCAGGTGAAAAGGTGTCGATCTATCAACATGATTCCTTTGACACAGCTTCCCCTTTCACAATCTATAGAATTTCATATTCTGCATTCTGATAGCTTCCACATATTTTTCTCCTTTCATTTCAAATGCCATAACTTTTCCACTACACTGGTCTCTGTGCTATTTTTTTATCTTTCATCTATCAAAGAATAATGAGAGTTAATCTGTAGCAATAGGCATAGATGTAATATTCAGCCACCATGCCATGTATCATGTACCACTGTCAAAGGTTAACATTTTCCAAGACTTTACAGTTAAATCTGTGACTTTGACAAGGAGGTTTTATAGAAAATATATTACAATGAAATGCTTAATTTTTAATTAGAAAGGTATATGAATTTAAGGCAAACTGTATACTGCTACATTTAGAAAAAGTAACAAACAAATTATTTTCCATATTACATTTCTATGGTGTTGCGGTCAACACCCTTTCTAGACAGCTTGCTGACATTAGTGGTTCTTGAAAAAAATGCCCGTCTCCCAGCCAAAACTGGTCTGTGCTTGGTGTCCTTTGCAGTTTTCAGTGAGACCTCCTTACATGCTGAGGTCTTGAGACAGTCGTGCTCACACCTATGGCTAGCATCTACTGGAAGATGGTGAAGGATTTCTTTTTTCCTTCTCATAAATTCCAAATAGAAATCAGAGCCCTTTTTTTCCATATGATGCTCTTTCTGCTGTCTTCCTATTTGTACTGCAGGAGAGATAAGTATAGCAAAATAAATAAATGATTTGCTACACTGAAGCTGTGCTCTAGAAAATAATTCTTTAGCACCCAGTTGTGTGTTCACATCTTGAGCTAATCATAGACTGATGAATTTGCCTCTTTAAGTGAACCCAGCCACTGGGGATGCACAAGCCAGTGCATTTCTTTGTGCCGGTCCCAAGCCCGGATAAATGGGGAGGGTTGCGTCAGGAAGGGCATCCGGCATAAAACTTCTGCCAAAAATTACTGATGCGGAGAACTTTTCATAATTGCATACCGGTTCGGTCGAGGCCCGGGTTAACAACGACCGCCACCAGTACTGTTAGCCAACAGGGTGCTGGCGGAAATTGGGCTACTGTTGGCCGAAGGAGAAGAGGAGGCGGCGTGCCCAAAGGCAGGAAGATAGGAGGAAGGTTAGGAGTGTAGCAGTGAGGGTAGGAACTTTGAATGTTGGCAGTATGACTGGTATAGGAAGAGAGCTAGCTGATATGATGGAGAGAAGGAAGGTTGATATATTGTGTGTGCAAGAGACCAGATTGAAGGAAGTAAGGCCAGGTGTTTAGGAAAGCGGGTTCAAATTGTTTTATCATGGTGTGGATGGCAGGAGAAATGGGGTAGGGGTTATACTAAAGGAACAATATGCCAAGAGTGTTTTAGACGTGAAGAGAGTGTCTGACCGAGTGATGTTTATGAAGCTTCGAAATTGATGGTGTAATGATGAATGTTGTTAGTGCATATGCTCCTCAAGTTGGGTGTGCGATGGAAGAGAAAGAGAAATTTTGGAGTGAGTTGGATGAAGTTGTGGTGAGTGTACCCAAGGGTGAGAGACTAGTGATTGGAGCGGACTTTAATGGGCATGTTGGTGAAGTGAACAGAGGGATGAGGAAGTGATGGGTAGGTATGGTGTTAAGGAGAGGAATGCAGAAGGTCATATGATTGTGGATTTTGAAAAGGATGGACATGGCTGTGGTGAATAATATTTTAAGAAGAGGGTGGAGCATAGGGTGACGTACAAGAGTGGAGGAAGATGCTCACAAGTTGATTATATATTATGTAGGAGGGCCAGTCTTAAGGAGATTGGAGACTGTAAAGTGGTGGCAGGTGAAAGTGTAGTTAAGCAGCATAGATTAGTGGTATGTAGAATGACGTTGGTGATCAAGAAGAGGAGGAGGAATGTGAAAGCTGTGCCAAGGATTAAATGGTGGAAGTTAAAAAAGGGTGATTGTGAAGTGGAGTTTAGGGAAGAGTTAAGACAGGCACTGGGAGGCAGTGGAGAGTTACCGAATAGCTGGGTAACTACAGCAGAACTAGTAAGGGTGACTGCTAGAAAGGTGCTTGGTGTGACATCTGGACAGAGGAAGGAGGACAAGGAGACCTGGTGGTGGAATGAGGAAGTACAGGAGAGTATACAGAGGAAGAGGCTGGCGAAGAAGAAGTGGGATTGTCAAAGAGATGAAGAAAGTAGACATGAGTATAAGGAGATGAGGCATGGCAAAGAGAGAGGTGGCAAAAGCTAAGGATAGGGCATATGGAGAGTTGTATGAGAGATTGGACACTAAAGAGGGAGAAAAGGACCTGTACCGATTAGCTAGACAGAGGGACAGAGCTGGGAAAGATGTGCAGCATGTAAGGGTGATAAAGGATAGTGAGGGAAAGGTACTCACAAGAGAGGAGAGTGTGTTGAGTAGATGGAAAGAGTATTTTGAGAGGCTGATGAATGAAGAGAATGAGAGAGAGAGAAGGTTGGATGATGTGGGGATAGTGAATCAGGAAGTGAAACAGATTAGCAAGGAGGAAGTAAGGGCAGCTATGAAGAGGATGAAGAATGGAAAGGCTGTTGGCCCAGATGACATACCAATGGAAGCATGGAGGTGCTTAGGAGAAATGGCAGTGGAATTTCTAACTAGATTGTTTAATGAAATTTTGGAAAGTCAGAGGATGCCTGAGGAGTGGAGAAAAGTGTTTTGGTACCTATCTTTAAGAATAAGGGTGATGTGCAGAGCTGCAGTAACTACAGAGGGATAAAACTGATTAGTCACAGCTTGAAGTTATGGGAAAGAGTAGTGGAAGCAAGGTTAAGAAGGGAGGTGATGATTAGTGATCAGCAGTATGGTTTCATGCCAGGAAAGAGCACTACAGATGCAATGTTTGCTCTGAGAGTGTTGATGGAGAAATACAGAGAAGGTCAGAAGGAGTTGCATTGCGTCTTTGTAGACTTGGAGAAAGCATATGACAGGGTGCCTAGAGAAGAGTTGTGGTATTGTATGAGGAAGTCGGGAGTGGCAGAGAAGTGCGTAAGAGTGGTACAGGATATGTACGAGGGTAGTGTGACAGTGGTGAGGACTGCAGTGGGAGTGACAGATCCATTTAAGGTGGAGGTGGGATTACATCAAGGATCAGCTCTGAGTCCTTTCTTATTTGCAGTGGTGATGGACAGGTTGACAGATGAGATCAGACAGGAGGCCCCATGGACTATGATGTTTGCAGATGACATTGTGATCTGTAGTGAGAGTAGGAATCAGGTTGAGGAGACTCTGGAGAGGTGGAGATATGCTCTAGAGAGCAGAGGAATGAGGGTCAGCAGGGCTAAGACAGAATATATGTGTGTAAATGAGAGGGAGGGTAGAGGAATGGTGAGGATGCAGGGAGTAGAGTTGGTAAAGGTGGACGAGTTTAAGTACTTGGGATCAACAGTTCAGAGTAATGGTGAATGTGGAAGAGAGGTGAAGAAGAGAGTACAGGCAGGGTGGAATGGGTGGAGAAGAGTGTCAGGAGTGATTTGTGACAGACGGGTATCCGTAAGAGTGAAAGGAAGGTCTACAAGAGTGTAGTGAGACCAGCTATGTTATATGGGTTGGAGACAGTGGCATTGACAAAAAGGCAGGAGTCAGAGCTGGATGTGGCAGAGTTAAAGATGTTAAGATTTGCAATCGGTGTGACTAGGATGGATAGGATTAGGAATCGGTATATTAGAGGGTCAGCTCATGTTGGACAGTTTGGAGACAAAGCAAGAGAGACGAGATTGCGTTGGTTTGGACATGTGCTGAGGAGGGATGATGGGTATATTGGGAAAAAGATGCTAAGGATGGAGCTGCCAGGTAAGAGGAATAGAGGAAGGCCTAAGATAAGGTTTATGGACGTGGTGAGAGAGGACATGCAGGCGGTTGGTGTGACAGAGCAAGATGCAGAGGATAGGAAGAAATGGAAAGAGATGATCCGCTGTGGCGACCCCTAACGGGAAAAGCCGAAAGAGAATGATGAAGTGATAATAACAAGGGGGCAATTCTTGTTCCTGAAATAAAATAAAAATACGGTATAGAAAGGTGAGTAAAAGTATTTTTTAATGTGAAATGTGAATATAAGGCAAAGAATATATGGCCAGTAAGTGCCATGTTTATGCATTCTTCTTCCTAACTGGTTTCATATAGCAGCCATAAATAAACCAGTTTTGGATATTGCTGCTAAGACAACCATCATGTAGTCCGAGTAAACCCAGCAGTAATAGTATTATGTGGACCCTATAAAATAAGTTACTTAAATTGTAAAAATGTAGTTATTGTACTAAAGACCAGTTTTCTTTGACACATTTTGTTTGATACTGTAAAAATTTAGAATCCGTTATTTGTGCTAAACAAGGAAAAAAATAGCAGTTTGTAGTTTAATGGCATACATAACATTCATATCCAGAACTTGTATCACTTATACTGACTTTTAGAGGATAGGATGCTACTGAATTGTTTTTTTTATTAGCAGGACCATTTGCATCTGTGTGACGGGAAACATTTGAAATTGGGGCAGTAAAATGTGACACCTTGTCAGTTGTAAATAAAGAGATTTAACCTGTAATCGTTTTAGCCATAATTTCTTTGACCTTTTTCTTGTCTGAAAGTTATTGTAAAAAATGAGATGTGGGATTCTGTAAATGGCACACCAATTCTGCTACCAATTTTTCTTTGCTTTCTTTTACAGACTAAAAGAATATCACCGTCTACAGAGCAAAGCAGTGTCAAAGAATTGAAACTGAATCAAATGTCAGCTGCTACCACTGTGTTTGTTAGTTTTTCTGAACAGTGCTATTAATTGTGGTTGTTGTAACACCATTTTTAAGCGAATCATAGATGGAAATGGTCTCACTGAGTGCTTCTTCTGGAAATGAAATGGAATCAATAAATATATATATATATATTTAAAATAACAGAAACAAAGCTGTTAATGTTTTTTCCTCTTCTGTTCAGCAATTCTTTATGAGTGCATTACTGGTCATACTCTTTGTTAGAAGACTGCCTTTGTGCTTTTCCAGTGGTTTAAGTGAGTCTGAAGGACAAATACATTTACTGCGCTTGCTACTTTTGTTACTGAAAAACAATCCTTCAGCCTGCTTCTCATTTTATTTTCTTCAAATCTATCAATTCAGAAAGAGCATGCAGTTGTGAGGAAAATGGTTTAAAAAAACTCATTTAAGAGAGATTGAATGAGCATGTTATTTACATTTCTTTTTTCCTTTCTGCCTTAAATATCACCTTTTCCTTGTTATCCTTAGAAAATGATGGTATTGTACTTCTAAAGCTAAGTCATTTGCCTTTTTTCCTTTTCAGGTTAACAGCATTTGAGTTCTAGCATTTTCCCTTTAGATGGTAAGAGAGAAGAATCACTTTGGAAAGCAAATGTTTTGATATTATAGAACTCGGGCTGTCACAGATGTGCAATAAGCACAAAGAAGAAAGAGATATAAATTTAACGTACTGATTGTACTTTTGTGGTTTTTGATCTTATATCAGGATATGCATATAAACGTCTTGCAAGAATCTGGCCTGGATTCATAAAATATTCTTAGCAATTTGGAGAGACTGTGACAAAGCATAAAGATAATGGTCACTTGCTATTTACAAATAGCCTGAAATTTTATACTGAATCAGAGGGTAAGCTAGTTTTACTAAGCAAATGAAGTATCCCCTAGCCACAGCTTACTCAAAAACTCCAGCAAGAAGACATTGCACCCTGATTTTTGTCAGCTCATCATTCAGGATTTTCATGCATCCCCGAGCTGAGCATGAAAATAGTCCATCAGGATTAGTGCTGTACCTCAGTCATAAAATATAAATAAGTACATAGATAAATAATGCATTCTTGCACACAGGAGGCACACATAAATGCATTATATGGCTGCACTAACTCTTATTATAGCCAGGCATATATTTTATTTAGTTTTTAATTTTTGAAACTAGCCCAGCTGGCCAGCTCATACCCTGCCACCCCCCCCCCCCCCGCCTGATGTTACCTCAGTATCAGAGTTGCAGTGAGGAGTGCCTCACTAATCACCACATGACTAGACATGCTTCACCAAGCTATGTAATTAATTGTGTGGGGGCACCAAACCTTGTTGTGAATCAGTAGTGGTAAGTAGTTTAGCACCAAAGAGAAGTAACATTTTTTTTCTGAAGCAGTCTGCCATCATACATCTTTTTTAACTTTCCTGCATTAGAAAAGCATGCATCAATTACTAGTATTACATTGCACTGAAGGAAGAAAGTGTATGTATAACTGTGGGAGGACGGGGCTTAGGTAGCCTAGTACAGTTTCAGGGGATGGCCCACACATGACCAGCTGAAAGCTAGTTTGTTCAGCTAATGAATCACCTGAAAATTTCCTGTGAGGCTTTCAACACTGCACCATTCAGCTTCCACTAATAAGACTCATAAGTGAACAATCTGAGAGGATTCAGCCATTGTACTGTAAAGTGAACTTTCTAGCAGTGTGTCAGCCTGTATAAAACATTTGGCATGTATATATAGTTCTCACACAGTGTTTCTCCTCTATAAAAATGTTTTGTGAAGCGTTATTTTTTCTGCATTTGTATTATTGACGTTAGTTCTTTAAACCATTATTCATACGTTATTGTTTAAACAATGCTAGAATTTTGCAAATTTAAACCCACATCACTCTGTAAATCTTCTTATTGCTGTAGTAGGGAAATGTTTTGCAGAGCTCTCTTCCTGACCTGGGGTACTGTAATGAAGATTTTACAGCAGTCTTTCTTTTGGACTACCTCTGTTCTTTGAAGTCTGTATCTTCACTGGTGTCATCAGAGAACCATCTGTATAATGGGAGTGTAGCCTTCTTTCTTTGGTTCTTTCCTACAAGTAGGACTGAGTTGGTCAGATATGTTTATATGTTTCAAGGCAAGGCATTAGCATCTGATAACTTATGCTGTCAAATTATTTTTGGGGTATTTCTCTGGAAGGCTTTTGCTGTCAAGACACCAAAACGTCTATTACATAAATAAGGTATGGGAACAGCTTGCTTTTGTGCTATTTTATTGTTATGTATTTATTATTTTATATGTGGGCATTCTTTGGAGGTCCAAACAGAATAATTGTTAAACACTGGTAACTTTGAGACAAGCCCTAAGATTCAGAAAGAGCTCAGATTGCGGCTTGAGGATATCCTAGCCTCATCCAACTGCTCCTTCTTTTCTTGTTCTTCCTCTTTGTAAGGCTTGACATCCCTACTAGAACATCAATCTTTGATTATCTTTTCTGCAAGTTAAGAAAGCAAGTACTTTTTTTTTTAATAACACTGTAGTAAAAAAGAGGTGCAGAGTGGTATCAGAATGCACTGATGTCTGCAAACCATAGCCTAAAGTAGTCTTTTTGTACTTCTATCACCCAGTCCACCATAAAAATCCACATTCAAGAACCCTGATAGCTTGATGATCATACTCATGGGTGTTTACTAGGCTAATGATCATAAGGGCCTTTTTAAGCCTAGGCATGCATGCATTCCAAATGCCTGACAAGTTATTGTACCCTTTAAGTGTAAGAAGGGGTTTGGGAGGTGTAAACAGGTCTGGGAGATGAACCATTTACAGTCTGCCTGTGTCCGTTTGAGATGTAGGTGCCAAACTAGGGATGAATTTCCTGTTCCCCATCCAAATGTCCAAGTCACATTTTAACTAGGTTAGGGAGGTACTCTGCTTCACATGGATGAGTAGCCTGTTCCATAGATGGGGTAGTCTCTGGGATATATACCTATCTCTCCAGCAGGTCCTATCTATATCACAAGCAAGGTTAAGTCTTTAGAATGGGTAATTCTGGTGCTGTTTGTTTTGTGGATATGCAGGTGGTCCATCATAGTGGGGTCTGACAATGCCCTGTATGCCAGGCATAGATTGCCCCTCAACAGCCTGTAGGAGACAGAGTACAGGGATAGGGCCTTGAGGCTGTCTGCGCAGGACATGTTACTTATGTCCTGTATTCCTTTAGTGAGGAACCTCTGTGAACATTCCAGTTGTTGGATATGCCTGGTTAGGTGTATTCCAAAGGGGAGATTGTACTCAATGATAGGTCTGGGTTTGAGACTAACAGTGGGAATTTATTTTTCCCCCCTCCCCCCCAAAAGGAGAGATATCTATACCAAGCGATTGCAGCCCCCCAAACATCTCCAACGCCCAAGTGAGAACTGCTCTCTCCAAAGCAAAAAACACAGCATCCATGGGACCTGATGGTGTCCCCGGCTGTGTGCTCCATGAACTCAACGAGGAATTAAACCCACAGCTAGGACAGCTGTTTAATCATAGTTTTACCTCTGGATCACTCCAGGAGTGGCGCACTGCAACTGTGGTCCCACTTCATAAAGGCGGTGCCTCCACCGACCCTGGAAATTACCAGCCCATTAGCTTGACAAGCCTTATCTGCAAAGCCATGGAGAGGATCATAATGGACCTCATAAATAAAGACATAGGAATTTGCAGACTTTGGATCCATCCCAGTTTGGCTTTGTCAAAGGCAGATCATGCCTTCTAAACTTGGTTGACTTTTGAAACAGTCACCAAAGCCATTGATGAGGAAAGGCAGTCCATACAGCCTACCTCGATCTGGCAAAGGCCTTCGATACAATACCCCACTCGGGTATCATTGAAAAACTCATCAGCTTAAATGTTAACCCATACATCACAAGATGGGTTGCAAACTGGCTGAGTGACAGAACCCACAGGGTCAGAGTTGCTGGCGCCATGTCAGACTCAAAGCCTGTCACAAGTGGTGTACCACAGGGCTCAGTCCTGGGCCCACTCTTGTTTGGCATCTACTTTTCCGAGTACAAGCAAACACAGGAGGGTTATGGCTGACAAAGTTTGCAGATGACTGCAAAATGGGCGCCATAGTAGAAAACACATCTGACACAGATATCCTTCAGAAGGGTCTCACAGAAACGGATAACTGGTGCCAGAGCCATGGCCTAAAGTTAAATGCCAAAAAATGCATAGTCATACCCTTCGGGAAAAACAAGGTTACCCCTAGCTACCAAATAGGTGGCAATCCACTGAGCACAGAAGAAGTTATCAGGGACCTGGGGACCCAGATTGATAGTAGTCTGTCATTCGACACACATGTAGCTAAAGTAGTTAGGAAGACCTTCTACATTGCCCACCTTATCATGAAGGGATTCTCATCTAGATCAAGGGAGGTCATAGTCTCCCTATACTCATCACTCATCAGACCAATGATTGAGTACAATGCCCCATTCGAATGTATCTGACCCGACACTTGCAGCAGCTGGAGAGGCCACAAAGTTCCTCACCAAAAGGATAAAGGGTCTCAAACATCTGTCCTATGCTGCCCGACTGAAAGAACTCCAGCTCTATTCAGTCACCTACCGCTTGCTCAGAGGTGACCTTTGCCTAACATACAAGGCCATGTCAAACCCAGATTTGATGAATATACTTCACCTCAAAAAATCTAGATCCGTCAGAGCCACAAGGGCAGGAGACTTAAACCTCGACACGGCTATTAATAGGACGTGCTGGAGGGATAGATTCATCACCCAAAGACTCCCTATGCTGTGGAACAAAATCCCGGTATATGTGAGGCAGAGCACCTCGCTGGCCTTGTTCAAGAGAAATCTTGACCAATGGATGGGAGATCGCAGATATACCCCAGGGATTACCTCAGTGTCACTGCTCGACAGAGGCACAGCAAAATAATGGGTATAGTTCCCCATACTAAAGGGGTGGCGTAAGCCACAAAACTATGGGCTAGGCTTGTAAATGCCCTCAGGCAGATAGCCTAGTATGAACCTATGAACCTATGATCAAAGCTGAATACAGTGAAACAATGACTTCCTTGGACCTGGATGCCATACCTTTATCAGTTACACAACATAGAATGATTCCCTCACTACTGTAGACACATGATGGTCAAAGGCTAGATTACTAAGTTCCTGACTACTGGGTCAACACATGGGGGTATGTTGTCAGTATGATAGTTACCAAAGGTGGATGATTCCCGAATGATACTATTATGCATTTTTTGGCATTTAGTTTTAGTCCATTGCTCTGACACCAGTTGTTTCTGTTAGCCTTTCTTGGAGAACATTTGTGTCAGTGGGTGATTCAGTGACTGTTCCTAATTTTCTATCATCTGCAAATTTAGTCAACCAGCGACTGTTGACTTTTGCCTTGACTTCAGAGAAGTAAGTACCAAAAGGAGTGGTCCCAGGACCGATACCTGAGGGAATCCAGTTCTGTTTGACCACTTTGTACAGGTGGACTCCCCAGTTCTAACTTCCTTGGGCCTGTCTGTAAGCCAGCTGGCTAACCGCCAGATGGCATAAGGTTTTGTACCTACCCTCTTAAGTTTAGTAACAAATCGCAACCAACTCTCGGAATATTCACAATCTCCAAAAACACAGATAAATTCCATGCGGTGAAGCCAGTAGGACAACGGGTAACAACAAAGAGAATCCAGTTGCATTCAACCAAATTTTTAATTCAAATGTAGATAGTATAAAATTAGTTGAGTGCTTTTGTTCCTGATGTTAGGAACTTTATCAGAACAAATAGTCTAAAATACAGACATCATGCTAGATATTTAAAGGTAAAACCACACCTCCAAAAAGATTAAAACCAATAAGATCATATTACTAATTCAATGCAGTTTTAAGGCTTAGAATTTTTAAAGAGGCAAACCACATTTTTTGGATAATTGCACTTCCAGTCTCTTAAGTTTTAATACAGCAGCAATGGAACAGACATCATTCAACCCTGGTGAATGTGTGGCATCCAGTAATAACTGTAATGTAATTCATTTTTATCTAGGTGCTTATTGACCAAATAACCCCTAGGATCAAAAACTACCTGTTCAGCAATAGCAATTTTGAAAAAATGCATTGGAAATTGTGCAATATGCCCACATAAGGCATTTGTATTCTTGCATTTTTTACTTTCAAGTAGGTGTTCGTAAATTCTGTCTTTTAATGTCCTAGATGTTTTGCCAACATAAAATGCTGAGCGTGTGTTACAACAGGCCAACAGACAATCTGTTTAGAATTGCATGAAAAATTAACTTTTATACAATAGGTGCTACTTCTGACTATAACTTGCTTTCCCATTAGTATATCGGGGCATTCTGCAATAAGTTCTTGAAAGATGTATCCTTTTTATAAACAACATATGATCTATCTCCAATTTTATTAAGAAGATCATAATCAGTAGAAAAAATTACCCAAGTCTTTTTAACACAATTAAAATTACCCTTACTGTTCAACTCGACTAATTTTATATTATCTATATTTGAATTAAAAATTTGATTGAATACAACTGGATTCTCTTTGTTGTTACCCGTTGTCCTACTGGATTCACTGCATGGAATTTATCTGTGTTTTTAACCTCTTAAGTTTGTCAACAATGCCTGAGTGAGGGATTGTGTCAAATGTGCTGGCCAGGTCAAGGTAGGCAGTGTGAACCATTTTGCCCTCATCTATTGCTTTGGTGACCTTCTCAAAGATGTCCACCAGGTTGAGAAGGCATGACCCACCCTTGACTAAACCAAATTGGGTTGGGTCCAGTTTCTGGAGATTTCCTGTTTTATTATTGATCATTTCCATGATAATTCTGTCCATGGCTTTGCATATGAGACTAGTGAGACTTATAGGTCTGTAGTTTCCAGGGTCCACCTTTGTGCAGAGGGCTGACTGCTGCTGTTCTCCATTCATGAGGCTTGAAGCCTGTTTGGAGTATACAATTAAATAACAATTCCAGAGGAACTGATAGATCATGTGTTGTGCTATTTAGAAGGCATCCTGGAATATTGTCTGGGCCCATCGATGCAGTGTTCTTGGCCTTGGAGACAGCATTAAGAACCTGTTCAATAGTGATAGTGGGGGGAGTTATATTTGATGGCATTTGCAGAGGGAAGGTTGATTGGGTGACTGGTAAAGTTGGAGCTGAATTTGTTGGCCAGTAAGTTTGCTTTATCTTCTTAGTGTAGGTGGCTCCATTTACAATGAGCTCTGCACACAATTTTGTATTGCCTTTGAGTTTGCAGACATAGATAAAGAATGCCTTGTGGTTTTCTTTGGCCTGGGAGGCAAATTTTACCTCAGATTTGGAATTTTTAGACTTTGTCCTCTGAGTTGTTTGTTTAGTTTGAGAGTGCTTTTATCCTTCTGGGTGCTGCACCTCCTAATTTTTGCCATGATTTTCTTCCTTCTGTTATACAGCCTATTGATGTTGTGATTCCACCAGAGTGGCTTTTTTATTAAGTTACTTCTGTACTTCCTGGTGGGTACAGCTGCCTCTATGCAGCTGTTAACATACTTGTAGTGGGTTTCTGTAAATAGTTATTTGTAGGCAGCAGTGCTGTCAGCATTTATGCAGGCTTGAAATTGTGCCATGTTATCACTTTATAGTAGGAAGTTAGCCTTAAACTAGCTTCTGAATTTTCCAAGGTTAGCTGGTGTTCCAGGTTTTATTTTTAGTTCAAGGGAGACCATTTTGTGGTCTGACCTTACCAAAGAAGACATTACATTAGGGAGTGTTCAGCACTCTCCCATATTAGTGAGGACCAGATCTAGTATGGTTGCACCTCTTATTGGTGTATTGGCAATCTGGTCCTGGGAGGTTGTATTTACAAACTCCAGGAATCTCTGTGCCTGTACATTTGGTGTCATATATGATTCCCAGTTAATAGTGGGGTAATTAAAGTTGCCCATGAATATGGTATTGGGTTAGATGGTAAGTGTTTCCAATAAGTTTAAATACATGGTAAGGGTTTCCTGAGTCATACAGGGGGACCTATAGCTAGCAGGGAAGTGGTATTAGATTTTGCCTGAGGTGATTTGAATGTGGAGAAACTCATGTGCATTGTCCTGTTTGACCACCCTTGAGGTATATTTATTTTTGATGTAAATCAAGACACCTCAACCTTTGGTCCCTGTCAGACACGAATTATTCTTTCCATGTGTGCTATTCCTTTACAGAGTAAAACCAAGTTTCCACCTACTTTATAACAGCTGCAGAGTATGAGGGACCAAGACACTTTGCCACCTTACTGATATATTCCTTAACAAGGATTGTATATGCCTTCATTTGTACACTTGTCTTTCAAGAAGGTATGTTATGTATCTGCTTATAGCTTGTATATAACAATTTACAATGCATGCTTCACTAGCTTTGGAGAAGACATGAGCCAAATAAGAAATATCTCACTGCCTCTTCTGATTTTGATACAGAGGTTGAGTTCTTTCCAAAACCAGGAACTTTTTTTCTGAGCCACACCAACACTCCCAGAGGTCTGTGTCTGCTTTGTTGAGTCTCAGGCCAGAGCAGTCAGCAGCAAAAGTATGTAGTGTTGCCTGTAAATTCACATAAACACCTCCACAATACCCCCTTTGCAAGCAAATATGTGTTTGTAAAGCAGATGGAGACCTTTTAGAATACCAAAGAGAGAGCGAGGGAGATTAGGAGGTTCACATTCTCCATTAGTTTTTTTAAGACAAATAATGCAGTGCCAGAGTAACAAAAATGTGTCAGTGGTAAAGGTAATAAGCTTCTTTGAACAAAAACAGGTGCAAACCATGAGCATCACAACCAATGCAGGCCATGTAGTCAGCAGAAACTTCTTCAAACTCAACCCCATAGAGCTTAGTCTTTGCAACAGTCCCTTTTCTATCTTCCAGACTCCAAGGAAGTGGGTTGGGAAGGAATGGCCTCCACCAACATGTGTGCAGGGCATGATTTTCAGCCTTTAGAATAAGAGCACAACCTGATGTTGATCTGTCTACTGGACAGCTAATGCCTCCTTCTCCATCTTCAGGAAAAAGCAACCCGATCCTGATTTTCTCTGACAAGTAATAAATTCCCCACTGAAAGAGAATGCCATATAGCTACTTCCTTCCTCCTCAGAAGAGTATTGTTTTATTCCCAGATATTCCTGGTTTGTACATTAACAGGCATGTTAAGATCAAAGATCTATTACAGACTAAAGTCTTAAACTGAGTCATTCAGTGGAAAAATTCAAAATGTCATCCAGCTCCACACATCTACTTTTTTGAGAAGATGTGACTAGTTCTGCACTGTTGACATGCAGGATAATTACAAGTGGTACATAACACTTTTCAAATTTCAGGTGAGCACTCAGAAATAGTTCAGAATCTTGTTTTTGGATGCCAGTCTGTCTTGTGTTTTACCTATATGTTTCATATTTATGGCATCTTATGTTCAAGGTGAAGGACATGTTTTCCCATGCATGGAGAACATGATTTATCTTCAAGGTCAAGGAGATGTTTTCCCATGCCCGAACAACATAGTTTATCTTCAAGGTCTTTCCAAAGTCAAGTGCTCATAGATGCTGATGGACAGTCCAACAACATTACAATTGGCCATTTAGAGAAAGAAGACATTATTCCTGTTCCACTTTCTAGGAATAAAGAACAGTTACTGTTAGTCGGGCTAAACTTGGTGCATGTTATTGCATGAACTCCTTTCATGGACATTGTTTCTCATGCAGGAATTGCTTTGTTCTTTGATGAATCTCAGTTTATTCACATCTCTAAGTTGATGGTAGCATGTATACAATAAGTACCCTAACATCAGTACCATTTGGGGATGTTTCTAATAATTCTGTTCAGGTAGAGAATGTGCAAGAGCAGTTTGGAGACCAAGGTCACCATATGCCATTACGTGATTCCAGATCAACAGTAGTGGACACTTCCAAATTTCTAAGGGATGGCTGTTTCGACCCTACTGATATCCATAGTAATAACTATGGATGAATCATTTCACATTCATGGACTGTATTTGAGGGTTAGATGACAAAGGGGGTTGGATTAAACAACCAGAGGAGGTTACACATTCATCTTTTATATTTGATTGCAGTATGGAAATCCTTGCAGATATTTCAGCCTCACTTGAATGGCCCAATACAGCTATGGGTAAAGAATGAAGAATACCTTCATAAATAACTACTTTAGTAAGCTGCACAGTAAAGCATCTTAAGCTCTAGTCCTAAAAACTTTGATGCTTTGGAGTCGGGCTGTTGATCTGACTTTGTCAGCTCAATAACTTCCAGATGAGTATAGCAGTTTAATGGACATGCTCGACTTGAGTACTAACTTAGCTTGTGAATTTCATGTATAAATCAGACTCTGTAGAAACCTTGTTCTTGGCTTTTTTAAAATGAGGCAGTCTCCATGTGG
Source organism: Protopterus annectens (assembly GCF_019279795.1). Classification (NCBI taxonomy): domain Eukaryota; kingdom Metazoa; phylum Chordata; order Ceratodontiformes; family Protopteridae; genus Protopterus; species Protopterus annectens. The sequence goes on from NC_056750.1 coordinate 561,911,412, forward strand.
ATTTCCTTACAGCAAAGCTAAATGCAGAACTATACTTCTGTTGCTCTGTAAAGCCAGTTGTGTGGCTTTGTGCTTACTGGCCTTGGCCTTCTAGAAGGGGAGATCCATCTGGCTTTCTGATGCTTCCTTTGATCCATAGGATCTTTCTCAGTACCAGTAGGAGATACCACAGGTGACTCAAGGCTCCCTCTATGATAAGTTGACTCTGAACTGCATGTCTCAAATGCACAACAGTAATTGCTTGAACTGCACATTCCCTATTGTTTATTAACCCTAGATATGTTTGTCCTGCCAAAATACAAAACATAATAAAGACAGCAAGTCCACATCAGAAAATGTAGAGTGGGGACACAGCTGTACTTATAGGTTCATGAGTACAGTGGATAGAAAAAGTTCACATACCCCAGTTAAAATGCCAGTTTTTTGTGATATAAAAAATGAGACCACAATAAATCATTTCAAAACTTTTCCCACCTTTAATGTGACCTATAACCTGTACAATTCAGTTGAAAAACAAGCAAATCTGTTAGGGGAAAAAGATATAACAAATAAAAACGTACAATAAGCTGGTTGCATAAGTGTACCCACCCTTAAACTAATACTTTGTTGAAGCACCTTTTGATTTAATTACAACATTGTCGTCTTGGATACAAATCTGCCATCAATTAATGAGATTCTGATTAACCCCAAATAAAGTTCAGCTGTCCTAGTAGGATTTTCCTGACATTGACTCGGTTGCCTGCTACAGCAAAACCATGGTTTGCAGAGAGCTTACAAAGCATCAAAGGGATCTCATTGTTAAAGGGTATCAGTCAGGAGAAGGGTACAAAAAATTTCCACAGCATTGGATATACCATGGAACACAGTGAAGACAGTCATCAAAAAGTGGAGAAAATATGTAACAACAGTGATGTTGCAAAGAACTGGACGTCCCTCCAAAACTGATGAAAAGACCAGACATAACTGGTCAAGGAAGCTGCCAAGAGATCTACAGCAGCACTGAAGGAGCTGCAGAAATTTCTGGCAAATACTGGTTGTGTACTACATGTGACAACAATTTCCCGTATTCTCCATATGTCTTGGCTATGGGGTAGGGTTGCAAGACAAAAGCCTTTTCTTACACAGAAAAAACATCCAGGCCCAGCTAAAATTTGCAAAACAATACATAAAGTCTCCCAAAAGCATGTGGGGAATGTGTCATAGGTTCATAGGTAGGTACTAGGCTATTGGTCCTAGGGTCTATATAAGCCTAGCCAAAGGTACCCTGGCTTTTGCCACCCAAGAAAATTATCTTCCAGTGCCACTGTTGAGCAGAGCCACAGAAGTGATCCCCGGGGTGAATTTCCTATCTCCCATCCAATCATCAAGATTTTTCTTGAACAGTGCTAACGAGGAGCTTTGATATAGATAGGTAGTTTGTTCCAGAGTTTGGGAAGTCTCTGGGGCAGGAATCTATCCCTCCAGCATGTTCTGTTTATTGTGGTGATGAGGTTTAGGTCCCTAGAGCGTGTAGCTCGTAGGGATTGGGATTTCTTTAAGTGGAGCATGTCTAAAAGCTCTGGGTTTGACATAGCTTTGTGTGTTAGGCAGAGATCGCCTCTGAGTAGGCGATATGCAATGGAGTAAAGCTGCAGTTTTTTGAGACTGTCTGCATAGGGCATCTCTTTGAGGCCAGTAATCCTCTTTGTGAGGTTTTTCTGTGCCCTTTCCAGTTGTTGTAGATGTCTTGTGAGGTACATACCAAAAGGGGCATTGTACTCTATAATGGGTCTAATGAGTGATGAGTAGAGGGGAACAATGACTTCTTTTTTCCTGGATGAGAAACCTTTTGTGATGAGGTGTGCCACATAGAAGGATTTCCTGACTACTGTGGCGATGTAATTATCAAAGGAGAGACTACGGTCCACCTGTGTCCCAAGGTATCTTATCACACTTTCAGTGTTAAGTAGACTACCACCTATGTGGTAGTTCATGGGTACTGAGTTTTTAGCAAAAGGAATGACAATGCACTTTTTGGCATTGAGCTTGAGGCCATGGCTTTGACACCAGGCATCTGTCTCAGCAAGGCCCTTTTGTAGGATGTCCACATCTTTTGGAGTTTTTATTATGGCTCCTAGTTTGCAGTCATCTGCGAACTTCGTTAGCCAAAGGCCTTCTGTGTTGGCCTGTACTTCAGAGAAGTAGATACCAAACAGGAGAGGACCCAGGACTTAACCCTGTGGTACTCCACTTGTCACTGGTCTGAAGCTGGATTTGGAGTCTGCTACTTTCACAGTGTGGGTTCTGTCAGTGAGCCAGTTGGCAACCCATCTTGTGACATAGGGATTTATACCTAGTTTAGTGAGTTTATCTATAATTCCAGAGTGGTGGATGGTGTCATATGCCTTGGCGAGATCTAGATAGGCTGTGTGAACCACCTTACCCTCATCTACGAATTTGGTGACTGCTTCAAAGAAGTCTGTCAGGTTTAGGAGACATGATCTGCCTTTTACAAACCCGAACTGGGTGGGGTCCTGAGTTTGGAGATTACCAATGTCATTGTTTATAAGTTAATGATACGCTCCATAGCTTTGCAGACCAGGCTTGTTAGGCTAATTAGGCGGTAGTTTCCGGGGTCTGTGGTGGCTCCCCTTTTCTGGAGTGGGATAATTGTCACTGTGCACCATTCAGTGGGCACATAGCCTGAGGTGAGGCTATGATTGAACATGGTACTTAGGTGGGGTGCCAGTTCATTTTGTAGTTCATGTAGAACACAGCCTGGGATGTTGTCAGATCCCATAGATGCTGTGTTCATGGCTTTGGATAGTGTGTTTTTTACCTGTGCAGCCGTGATTACAGGAACTTTGCATTCTTCTGGTATAGAGATGGGCCCTTTAGGGGATGACAGAGGGGTAAAGTTAGCATTGAACCTATCTGCCAGGATGTTGGCAATATCCGTTGGTTCTGTATATTTAGTGCCATTGTGCTGTAACTCAGAGCAGATCTGAGTGTTGCCATTGAAATTCTTGACATAGCTATAGAATGCTTTGTGGTTGTCTTTAGAGTCAGTGGCGATTTTGTATTCATAACTAGCTTTGGAGGATTTTATGAGGGATCTCAGCTTCTTACTGAAGCTGACCAGGGAGTTCCTCCAATCATGGGATTTTACTCTTTTGCAACAGTTTCTTTCTTCTGTTGTAGAGTTTGTTTATGGCAGGGGGCCACCAGATTGGCTTCCTTTTTTTGCACTCATGTAAGTGCTTATAAAGTGCATTTGTGTAGGATTCAGCAGTCATACCTCTATTGTCCGTCAGCATGGGTGTCGTGAAGTTTGTCACTTCTGTCTTAAGCATGAAGTTGGCTTTGGAGATATTTTTTACTATGGTTTCCCTAATGGGGGGTGGGGGAGGGATGTGGATGTCTAGGGTGATTAGCTTATGGTCGGATCTGACCAATGAGGAACTGACCTCTGGTGTGGAGCACCGGTTGCCCATGTTGGTAATAACCAGGTCTAGGATATTGCTGCCCCTGGTGGGGGTGTGGATAAGTTGATCCATGGCATTGGAATTTATGAATTTCAGAAAACGTTGAGCACAAGAGTTGGTAAACGAGTAATTTTCCCAGTTAATGGTAGGGTAGTTGAAATCGCCTATTATTAGGGTGTTAGGTTTTACCCTAATATTTTCCAGTGTATTAAGAAATGAGGAGTGGGAATCCTGAGGCATGGTGGAAGATCTGTAGCAAGCTACAATTTGGACTGCGGTCTTGCTCAGAGTTAGTTGCACTTGGATAATCTCAGATGCATTATGCTGAGCAACTAGCCTGGAGGTGTGGATATCCTTAATGAATATGGACACTCCTCCACCTTTAGTGTTTTGGTCCACGTTAGGTGGCCGAAAGGTGTGGTATGAATTATAGCCTGGTAATGCAGGGGTACTCTCTGGAGCCTTGAACCAGGTCTCTATCACTGCACAGATGTCGATGTTCTCCATTTTAAGGAGTGCCTCGAGAGAGAGTGCATTTTGAGGTTTAGACTACTAGCATTGAGTAGCAATACCCTCAGATTCTTCTTGCCTGTACCTGTTAGGGTGGTGAATTTGTCATTTCAACCTTGCCTAAAAAAGGCACTATAGGGGTGGCTAGAGCCTTAGCCAGTATCCAGAATCCCAGGGACGACAGGTGCAGGCCATCTTTGGCAAAGCATCGTGGCTTGTCGATCATGTCATCCTGGGCAGACAGATACTGGATCCCCTTAGAATGACACCAGAAGCTTAGTCAATTGTTGAAGTCAATCATTTTGTCCTTGTACTGTGGTATCATTCTGGGTGATGGCAGGATGCTACTCAGGGCTGGGGTCATACCTGCCTGGGCTACAAGATCGGACAGCTCCTCCATGTCCCTTTTCATGTAGTCCAAGGAGGTACGTCTCAGGTCATTCACACCAACATGGACAATGATAGAGTCATATATGTACTTGTTGTGGAGTGACCTGAGTGCATGTGTTATGTGGCGGATCCTGGCACCCGACAGGCAGCTGACAGTGACTTTCTCCTTGTTTAGCCTGGTGAGTGGAACATCAGTGTGCCTGACTATAGAGTCACCTATGACTAGAGTGTTGGGTACGTTGTTATGCCTTATGGGCTGTGGTTGAGTGGCACACTGAGTTTGTGGGCTATGTGTCATTTGGGTTGTGTTGGGGGGTACAGGTTGCTTGTGTTTCTGCTTTGGAGGTCCCTGTTGCTTGGCCAGGTTTTTACTGAGACCCTTCATGAATGTAGGTGTGTGTTTTGTGTTTCTGTGTGTGTGTTTTGGTGGTGTAGGTTTTGAGGGACTATGTGCTGAGTGTGGTGTGGTGCAAGTGTTTACCTTCTCCTCTTGACTGTCTAGTCCAGTCTTGGGTGAAGAGAGCTTTGCTTCTAGTTTGGCTATATAAGTGCATCTCTCACAGGTTGTAGTGTTGGGTGGCAGGAGGAGAGGGTTGTCTGTGTACATGAGGCAATTACTGCATTTCCCCAAGATGCCCAGATTCATCAGGTAGACAGGAGAAAACACCGGGGGCTGACCCTTAGACATGCCTGCATAGGTGCTTATTTGTTAAGTACTAGTAACTGTTGTCCTCTAGACAGTGAGGAAAGTTGAGTGCTGTAGTAATTTGTAGCTTATTTAGTGCTTACAATAAGTTCTGAACAAGTGCTGAAACAAAAAACTGTCTAGTTCTAAGAAACAAAATTAAGCTAGAAGGCTTCCTTTCAACACAGAAAGGCTTGGGCCCTAGAAGCCTACAAATAGTCCTGGGCACAGCAAATCTATATCCAGGCTAGACTATCCACAGGAAAAGCAGGAAACAAGTTTAAAAAAAAGTTTTGTTTTTTTGTTTTATTTTGTTTTTTTTTTTTAGTGGAAAAAGAGAAAGGAGTAGCAGAAACTAAGCTGATTGGCCTTCTCAAATGTTCTCCCTGTACTGGGTAGAATGAGGTAATGACACTAGACTGGGAGGAGGGTCCCAGATCAAATTTACACTAGGGGCGGGCAATTGCAAAGCCACCAACTATAAAAACACTATACCAACAGGGAGAGAGGGTGGGAAACAAACTGCAGAAATGTTTCTCACAGCTGAAACGCAGCAGTTAGCCTTTAAATGAAAGTTTTAAACAGCTAAAGGAGCCTCTAGAAAAAAGAGTTTAACTGCAACAAGTTATCAGAAACAACCCAACAGATGCTTAATAAAATTGGACAATTTCCAGGTAATACCTCACAAACAGTGAAACTAGCTAGAAAAATACACAGTACACAAAGTGCTATAAATAACAAAGAAATAAAGAACAAAATAAAAAACAGAATACTTAATGTTATATAGTATAGCTCTGAATTTGCTGAGTGTCCTTCCTTCGATTAGCTCAGTGTAAAATGGCAGGACACTCACAACTGAGCTTCTTAGGTAACAGAAAGTTGAAACCTGAGACAGCTTTTAAGAAAGAAATCTCAAAAGAACCAATGAGGTGCTTAGTCTAAGCTGTAGTCCAGGTGACCTCAGTCAGCCAATGATCTCAAACAATTCTCTCTCACTGAAATGCCTGATGGCTTTGGCTAAACCAAGACGTCCCTGAATATGTGCTCAGACACACAGCCTCTACAAACACTAGGCCCAAATACAAGCCTGAATATGGAAATGCTACAAATATCCCCACTACTTAGGAAACAAAATGCAGAAATGTTTCTCGCAGCTGAAAAGCAGCAGTGAGCCTTTAAATGAAAGTTTTAAACAGCTAAAGGAGCCTCTAGAAAAAAGAGTTTAACTGCAACATGTTATCAGAAACAAACAACCCAACAGATGCTTAATAAAAGTGGACAATGTCCAGTTAATACCTCACACACAGTGAAACTAGCTAGAAAAATACACAGTACACAAAGTGCTATAAATAAAGAAAGAACAAAATAAACAAAAAACAGGATACTTAATGTTATATATTGTAGCTCCGAGTTTGCTGAGTGTCCTTCCTTCAATTAGATCAGTGTAAAATGGCAGAACACTCACAACTGTGCTTCTTTGGTAACAGAAAGTTGAAACCTGAGACAGCTTTTAAGAAAGAAATCTCAAAAGAACCAATGAGGTGCTTAGTCTAAGTTGTAGTCCAGGTGACCTCAGTCAGCCAATGACCTCAAATAAGTCTCTCTCACTGAAATGCATGATGGCTTTGGCTAAGCCAAGATGTCCCTGAATATGTGCTCAGACACACAGCCTCCACAAACACTAGGCCCAAATACAAGCCTGAATATGGAAATGCTACAAATATCCCCACTACTTAGAAACAAACTGCAGAAATGTTTCTCGCAACTGAAAAGCAGCAGTGAGCCTTTAAATGAAAGTTTTAAACAGCTAAAGGAGCCTCTAGAAAAAAGAGTTTAACTGCAACAAGTTATCAGAAACAAACAACCCAACAGATGCTTAATAAAAGTGGACAAGTTCCAGTTAATACCTCACACACAGTGAAACTAGCTAGAAAAATACACAGTACACAAAGTGCTATAAATAACAAAGAAATAAAGAACAAAATAAACAAAAAACAGGATACTTAATGTTATATATTATAGCTCCGAGTTTGCTGAGTGGCTTTCCTTCGATTAACTCAGTGTAAAATGGCAGAACACTCACAACTGAGCTTCTTAGGTAACAGAAAGTTGAAACCTGAGACAGCTTTTAAGAAAAAAATCTCAAAGGAACCAATGAGGTGCTTAGTCTAAGCTGCAGTCCAGGTGACCTCAATCAGCCAATGACCTCAAACAATTCTCTCTCACTGAAATAACTGATGGCTTTGGCTAAACCAGGATGTCCCTGAATATGTGCTCAGACACACAGCCTCCACAAACACTAGACCCAAATACAAGCCTGAATATGGAAATGCTACCAATATCCCCACTACTTAGGAACAAACTGCAGAAATGTTTCTCACAGCTGAAAAGCAGCAGTGAGCCTTTAAATGAAATTTTTAACCAGCTAAATGAGCCTCTAGAAAAAAGAGTTTAACTGCAACAAGTTATCAGAAACAAAATACCCAACAGATGCTTAATAAAAGTGGACAATTTCCAGTTAATACCTCACACACAGTGAAACTAGCTAGAAAAATACACAGTACACAAAGTGCTATAAATAACAAAGAAATAAAGAACAAAATAAACACAGAACAGAATACTTAATGTTATATATTATAGCTCCGAGTTTGCTGAGTGTCCTTCCTTCGATTAGCTCAGTGTAAAATGGCAGAACACTCACAACTGAGCTTCTTAGGTAACAGAAAGTTGAAACCTGAGACAGCTTTTAAGAAAGAAATCTCAAAAGAACCAATGAGGTGCTTAGTCTAAGCTGTAGTCCAGGTGACCTCAGTCAGCCAATGACCTGAAACAATTCTCTCTCACTGAAATGCCTGATGGCTTCGGCTAAACCAAGATGTCCCTGAATATGTGCTCAGACACACAGCCTCCACAAACACTAGGTCAGACCAAGGTTGAGCTTTTTGGCCATAATTCCATAAGGTATGTTTGGCACCAAAACAACACTTCGCATCACCAAAAGAACACCATCCCTGCGGTGAAGCATGGTGGTGGCAGTATCATGCTTTGAAGAGAAATACAGGCAAAGGCATCCAGATATAGAAAATTTCACAACACAAAAAATAAGATTACAAAGAGGGATTGTAGAACAGAAGATTAGTAAAGCAGAAGTTAAAAAAATAGAAGCTGAAGTTATGGAATACCTGTGAAGTGAAGAATTTAGTGTAGACAGTCTTACACAGGTTATATCACAGCATAATGGAACAATTACTCCCCCAATAAGGAGGAACAGGAGACATCTGAAGAAAAAGTATGGACATGAGAAAGAAAGAGAGATTTAATATGGTGCAATATTTATGCAAAGGAGAAACCAAAACTAATCAATACAAAAAGGGCATCACCAAAGATATTTGAAGAGAAATACAGGCAAAGGCATCCAGTTGTGGAAAATTTTACAATACAAAAAATAAGAAAACAGAGGAAAAGTACAAAAGAGGATTAGTAATGGAGAAGTTAAAGAAATAGAAACTGACATTTTGGATTACCTGCAAAGTGAAGGATTTAGTGGAGAAAATCTAACTGTGATAACACCACAGCAGAATAGAGCAATGGATCCCCAAATTAAGGAGAAACCAGTCTGGCAGGAAACATCTGATCAGTTGCCACATGAAGACACTTTGGAGCCTTCCTCAGGAAGCCAGTACAAAAGTTTGGTTGGAGTTGTACAGTAAGGGAAGGAACAGGAAACTGTGGCAATTGTGACCCAGTCAAAGTAGTGGAGTGATAGGCCAGTGAGTTTCCATATGAAAGAGCAAAGGATAACAGAGGATGAAACTGAAGAGAGAGAATGTGGCACAGGAAGATGCTCTGGAACATTTTGTAAAATGACTACACAAAATGGAGAACAAAGAATGTGCCCTCAGTTTAGAAGAAAATTATCTAAGAGAAGAGTTGCTTGATTTAATAGAGATGGACAGACATATTAAGATCAATGAAAGACTACAGAAAATCAACAAAACACAAACAGAAGTTTGATAAAACAAATGAACACAGTAATTAGGATGTATGATATAACAGAAGTAAATAGGATATATTACTGTAAGCTAAATTTATAATTGATAAAGTCTTACCACAAAAACACAGGGCAGTAAGGTAAAGGAAGGGGAGAAATCAAATGTCATCATGGAAGTATTGAATAGAGAAAACTATAAAGCAATTAAAACAAGAAGTGTCACTGTTAGAACAGTACAGAAGAGGGAACAGATAAATACTCAGAAAAATAGATGAAATAAAAGCAATGTGCAGTTATCAGAACAGATCAGGATATATCGTGCACTATCGCAAATGATAAACTAAAAATAGCACAGGCAGAACAACTTAGATGATATGCAGATAAATATAAAGGAAAAGTACAAAATAAGAAAATTTATTGATGACCCAAAAAAGTTTTATAGAGAACTGGGAAACAAGGCAAAAGGAATTGAAACACCACAAAAAAAGAAGAAATAAATACCTTCTGGAGAAATATCTATGAAGATCTTGTGGAACGTAACAAGATACTGAATGAGTAGAAGTAAAAGAAAGAAAGAATAAGTTCAAATGTACAGGATATACAATTTGATTAAGTAAAGGACAGAGAAATTGAAACAAAGTTAAGAGAAGCTTCTAATTGGAAAATCCCAGGCCCAGATGCAGTACCTAACTTCTGGCTAAAAGTATTACCATCTTTACATTAAGATTTAACTATGAGTAAGAACTATTTTTATGTGCACCCCAAAAGGACACCAACCTGGGAAAAACAATACTCCTAACTGAGTGAGCCTGCAAGCTGTCCTAAAAACTATACCCCAATAACTTGCCTTCCGATGACGTATAAACTATGCACTGGAATTGATGCTGACAGAGTTTAGAGTCATTTAGTAGAAAACTCAGTTGTGGCAATAGAACAAACTAGCAATGAAAGTTATATAAAAGAAAGGATCATTTGTTAAAATTATAATGGAGAACTGTAAAAAGGGAAAAAATCTAAGTAAGCCAATGGATGGACTGCAAAAAAAAATTGACACGATCCCACATTCATGGATAAAAAAAAGTCCAAACTACACTAATCAGTTACATAACAGTGACAAACCACTTTTCAGTTAAGCCATGATAAAGGACAAATTATTATTCCAGGAATAAAAATTCAAAGGGGGATATTCCAGGGTGACTCTCTGTCACTGCTGCTCTTTTATCTTCCCCTTAATCCATTAAGCTGTCTACTTAACAGATTAGGTCATGGCTACAAATTGTTTCCCAGAAAACAACAAAGTGTAAAGACTTTTCATCTTCTTTTTGTGGATGATTTAAATTGTATAGTTCATCAAATGAGGAACTGAAAGCACGACTGCAAGTACTCAAAACTTTTTTAGCTGATATAAGAATGTCATTTGGTCTTGATAAATGTGCAAAAGCAACCTTTAAAGTAGGAAAACTGCATTACCAAGAAAACGTCAGTTTGGGACAAGAATGTAATATAAAAGAACTTAAGCAAGAGGGAGTGTATAAATATTTAGGATTTGGTGAAGAATCATCAGTAAAACACACCAATGAATATTTTAGAAGACTAAAATTAATACTTAAAACAGAGCTGACATTTAGGAACAAAGTCCAAGATATAAAACAATTTGCTCTTCCTTTCCTAACTTACATTTTTGGCGTGATTCATTGGCCCCAAAAAGTGTTAGATCAGTTGTGCAGGAAAACAAGAAGGATGCTTTATGCTTTTCAAATGATTTATGAAAATCAGTGTATACCAAGGCTATATATTTCCCATTCTGAAGGAGGTATTGGCCTCCTCGAAATTGATTACATGTATAGATCTGCAATTGTAGGACTGCATACATATCTGCTGACCTCACAAAACCTAAATGTAGTGAAGTTTTAAAACATGAGGAGAATAAGTCTAAGATGACTTATCTGCTTAGTTTAGCAGAAGCATATCGGTGTCAAGCGGGAATGGAAATCAAACCAGAAGTAGATAAAAATCAGGCAGCAACTGAATGTGCGAAAAACAAAAAAGAAAGATTATAAGGTGAAGAATCAGATGAGAAGGCAAGAAATGTGGAAAATGCATAAATATAGTTGCATGTATAGAAAACTCTTGGAACAACCTCATCTTGATCAGGATTGAATGTAGGAATGGTTAAGGAGAGCTGAATTTAAACCGAAAGACGAAAGGTTAATATTGGCAGCCCAAGATAGTGGACTATGTACATGTTGGTTTGCAAAGTCCATTAAACAAGATTATGCACGTTTCATATTTAATTCTTAACTGAGAGAAATACATATTATTGAAGGATACAGTGTAAAATGACATGATGAGAAACAGAAAATACATAGCTACTTTCAATGTATAATGCACGTCACTAGAGATATTAGTTGTTTGTCAGAATTTATGAAAATATGCATTATTTCCATATTTTCATTAATATTGCTGAATGAAAATGACAAAGAAGAAAGCTGACACTGAAACATAATTTGTGGAGTGAGAGATTGAGTTTGCATTGTTAATTATGAATATAATATAATTTGTATATATCTAAAAAACAGGCACTCAGTAATGAATTGGTTGTTATGATATGAAAATTTAAGTCTGGGTGGAAAAAAGTTCTTTTGATATTTGGATACTGATACTGTGCATCTAGGCTGCAATGTTTCTAAGACATGGAACGTTACTTGTAAAAGTCTTGAGAAAAATATGTATTTGTTCAGTTGCAGTTGTGATATACCAGTTTATTAATGTAAAGTCTTTGAATGCATTGACTCTTATCATTGTAAAAACATTTTTCTTATTGAGCAATATCACTGTTCATACTTTCTGTTCACACGCACATATATCTATCTATATATCTATATCTATATATATCTTTATATATATATATATATATATATATATATATATATATATATATATATATATATATATTTCTTAGCTTATGTTTTTAACATGCTTTTCAAAAATGCTTAGGAACTTAAGGATATCTTTAGGATGCTAGAGGTGTTCCTAAGTGTGAATGAATAAAAAAAAATGTAATATCTTTAGTCAGGTAGGATCTTTTTTCATTATACCATTATTATTCTCAAGACATTTTTCCTGGTTTTACAAAGGTACAATAAGGCAAAACTTCGATCCGATGTATTATTGCTGGTCACAAAAATGGTATATTGTGTACAATCTCTAAGAACATGGTTATTAGAACTCATGTTGCTCTTCCAGACAAAAGTGATTTAGGAACCAAGAAGAACGAAACGACAAAGTGTAAGAGAAGCATACAAGTGTTACAGGAAACAGCTGCAGGCAAATATATCTTATTAGTGAGTGAGCAGCATGCACGAGCATGTGAATAAGAAGTGAAATGCAAAAGCACAGACTCATTTGATTTAACCATTAGTGAGAAAAGTTAGAGAGTCCTTTACAAGTTATCTAGATTATGTTGTTCTGTCCTCTTTTATTTATTTTTGTAAAAAAGAAAATAATCATCTGCAGTACAAATCATAGACTGGTTAAACTAATTAGGTTTGCTATCCACATTGAAATATCACTCCATAGCTTTCAAAACATTTGTAATTTTAATTTTAAAGCAAAGCTACACTTACAGATGCTTTGAACTGGATACATAAATTATATGAGTAAACTTTAAAGTAACTCCCTTATTAATGGTATACAACAGTTTTATTGCAGGTATTTTCTTTATATACTAAGTGAAAAAACAGAATAATTAATAGTTTAGGATTAAAAACTCTTTAAGGCACTGGAAAAGTACTGACTCATATTAACTTATTAACTTTACAACTCAGACAGCCATGTGAGGGAAGATGGCTCAGACTGCAGTGTTGTCCATTGTTTTGGGTCAGAGATGTAGAAAATATTACTTAACTGGTTATAAGTGGTAGACTGGTACAGGCACAATGCATCATAAACAAAGAGAGGCAGAAAGAGGCACTCTTGAACTGTGTGGGAAATATACGTGGAACTATGTGGCAAATATACGTGGCCTGGTTGTTATCATGTCGGCATGATACTGACAAATTGATTCTAGTCCTATGGAAGAGGATATGTGTTCCAGCCACATCGTATAGCTACTGATGTCTACCAACACAATGCTTTCCAAATCAAGTGGCTGATCCTCTGCGATGAGGAGATTCAAAGCCAAATTTTGGTAGTCAACAAAGCAGAGAAGTCAGAAGAAAGCAGACTTTGAAGGAATCAAGGACTATAATTCAAGAAAACAGCATGAATTAGATCAAAGAAAATGCCTCTTGTCCACAGACTGTTTACAATCAGCCAAGTCAGTGCAACAGGAAACAATGTTAATGTATACAGACTACTTACACACTGCCTAACCTGGCTGCCTTTGATCCCTATGTTCATTGGTAATTTAGAAATTTATCAAAGTCTGTCATGGAACTTAACAGGTGCAGTGACTATCTCTGCCAAGAGCTCCCCCTCCTCCTGGAGGATACCATTGTATTATTTTAAAACACTAATGTTTGATGCATTAATTTAACAACGAAACAGCATTTTAATTGAAGAGAGATCATGTAACAAGAAAATAGAATTTTAAAGCAGTGATAAAAGTACTAATTAGAATTAAAATAATTCATTCACAATACTGGGTTTGGGCTATTGTTTTCTTGTGACAAAAAGTTTTTTGTTCTGTTGCAAATATCCTATAAAACAAAGCACTTTTAGGACAAAGGTGTTTAATGAGTGCTTATATGAGCTGTTATCAAACTGTGTATGCTTACATAATATAGAAATTAAAAGGTGCATTTATATTATTATCAGACAACACTACAACATTTTGCGCAAACATTAATTCTAGCAACATATATTCAATTTACAAAGCCAGGTTTTAATATTGGCTGTCAAGCTATGATTGAAGTGTTTTTTATCCAAGTCAATTACAGTCTTTTGAACATTTGCAATTGTTCTTTAAAAGTTAAATGTTAGATACATTACAGAGCTATTTAATGTTGATTTGGTTGAGAAAGATCTATGGTGTAGGAATAAAGTTGTACTTTACTGTATTCTTAGCTTCTGTGTCATAAAAACAGATACTAAATCAAAAAGAGAACAAGTTTTATGATGTATCACAAAACAAGAATGCTAAAACTGTCGCAGAAGTCATAAAACAGAGATTTATTCAGAAAAAAAGACCAGCTGGCACATTTAGTTATGTCCTCCATACTTCCTGCAGAGGCCAGCAATCATAGTTAATAGCCTAATTCTTTTCACCTCCTACAGCAGCTTTCTGACATCTTAAATTACATTGCATACTTGTGATGAAGAGGAAGAAAAGGTCTAACTAATCTGCCATAGTTGTGTAACTGTTTTTCAGTTGTCCATCATTTGCCTTTTCTCTTTCCCTAGCAGTCTTGAAGTCCATCAGTGCTACTGACAGTACGTTTTGTAAGACTGCTGCTTGTGTACTACCCTATGTGTGAAGTAACACTTCCTTACATTACCTTTGAGCCAGCAAAGCTCTGCTTTCAAATTGTGCATTCTTATTCTTGAACACATTTTCTTTTGAAAAAAAAGATATTAGCCTCACCTCCTGTTCTGTGTTGATCACCTTGATGACATTAAAAGTTTGCATCATGTCTCAGTCTAATTTGTATTAATCTGTCTTTTAATGCCAGTGTTGTATCATTTCATTGCCTTCTTTGTTGGACTGTTCTAGTCCTAGCTGTACCTTTCAGAAAATGATGTCTCCAGAACTGCTCATAGTACCTCATGAGAGTTTTACTAATTGTTTCGGAGAGAAATAAACATGTCTTAAAATGTTCCCAATTTATGTGTTTACTAATGCATCTTAATGCATTTTAATCCACACTTTCTTCATATGTTGCTTGCTGCATTTCAGGTAGCTTAAAATGATCTCTTGTGACTCTATTTCACTTTGACTGCTTCCCTACATGGTGCATAACTTTGCAACTCTTTGCACAATATCTAGAGTTACTGTACTTTTGACTATTCCTCTAGCCATGTCATCTTTTTCACTGTTTTTTTTTTCCCAATGTGGTTGCAAAGCTCTATATCATCTGTGCACAAACAAATGTATCTATGTGGAGGTTGGAATAGCTGCATGGAATTAATATAATCCTTGTTAAATGGCTAAGTGAACTTTCCCAGTTATATTATTACAACCACTAAGCCAGAGGGAATATTTAGGTCAAAATGTCATGCCATTTCTTTCAACCTCTAAGTGTAAGAAATCTGGACAAAGCCAAGCATAACTGGGGACAAAGGCCCTGGATTTAGGGCAGATTTTAAATATTGCTCTTATAAACTTAGAATGTTGCTATAATGACGGGTTTTGCATTAGCATGCATTTTTCAGAAGGATTTTGAAGTGTGAAACTCAAATATATGTCACTTAATTAATTCACTCTTCAGTCGGGTGCCATAAGACAAATTGTATGAGGAACAGACCAAAAATATGGACATTCTGTGAAAATCTAGATAGTTGAAAGGTATGTATCATGTTCTGATTTGGTTAACTTACAGTCCTTAACAGTTTGATTAAGGCTGTTTATTATAAATGAAAATGGGAAAGCACTTCCTGTTACTGAAAAGGTCTTGATAGTATGCAGCCATTAACCATATTTTAGGTTATATCTGTAAACAGTATTTTAATTATAAGTTGTTAACAAAAGGGTTCTGCTGCTAATATGGGAGATTTGTATTGTTCTTTTACCAATCAGAAGCTGAGCAGTTACACACAAGATAAGCAATCTCAAATGGTTCTAGCTTTGTCATGAACCTGACCAAAACATGACAATAAATCATTTTATGATAAAGTGACCTAATGAAGATGTCTGGATGATTCCTCTAATGAAATAAGTATGACAGAGAAAAAGGAGGAGTCATACCTGTTTGGAAGACCCTAATGCTCTGTCATTTAAAGCAACAAAAAAAATACCACCATAGGTTATACAACAAGCTTACTACATGTATGACAATGTAGCTTAATGGCTAAAAATCCTTTCTAAGCTAGACTTCTGTCTTTAGTACCTACCCCACCCCAATTATTTTTCACTAGCAATTACCTTTTAACTTCAGGACAGAAAAAAATGGAAATGTTCAGTCAAGGAAGATTGCCACCAAACTGTAGTATGATTTCATCACGTTATACTAGACTCTTTCAGGAAAACAGTTTCAGTTGGGTGGGGGCAGTACACTTTGTGACTGCTATTCATACAGGCATGGTGCAGTCAGACTACAGATGTGAGACTGCCATTTGACAGATTGCCTATTTTGTAATGTTCTGCTGTCATGGACTTAGGTGTATCAGTAGAGCACAGTGGGACATGCAGTCCATGTACACAGAGTATCCTGTGAACATAAAAAGGTTAATCTTCCTTGTGAGGCATTTGCACAGGGGGAAATACTTACTGGAGAATTATCAGAACACAGGTGTTGGTTCTGTATTGTTAATATTAAGGAAGGAATTCCTCAAATATGGCAGCAGAACAGATATTTGTTTCATTTAGCCTCAGAAATGACCCTATGTCCATATCACAGCAGCATGTGTATTCATAGTGTAGTATAAGCTATGAATGAGTTGGACCAGAGCAAAAACAAAAAAAAAATCTACAGTATTCTGATTTGGTCTGAAATGGGGCGATTAAATAGAAGAGGCCATGCACACCCTGTTTAAATTATGGAGTATTTTTCTCTAAATGTTGCATATTGGCTGCTTTAAGAGTTCTTAACATCCAGCCATGAAAATTGTAATACTTTTTGTCGGCCTGCATAAATAATGGGTGCTTCTGCTCAGCAGCCCAGATATAAAATGTTTTCAGATGTCTAATATGCTAATGATATATAAAGTTTATGCAGCAAAAAAAAAAAAATTGGATCTGAGAGGTCAAGTCATGTAATGGAATAAAAACAGGGCACAAGTAAGACATAAAACAAAACTTAGTAAAATAAAACAAATAAAAGATGGTAAAGAACCTGTTTATTTAGTAGTAAAAGAAAAACAATACAAATGGCGCTAAGCCCTTTCATGGATAAAACCACTTAATCAGACCATACTTTAAAATGCATCAACCAAAATAAAATTGTCATAAATCACATGTTCACATCTCATTAATGATATGGAGTCTCCTATTCTTGAGTTTGGTTCGTAAAAAGACCCTGTCATTCAACCCTCCTTCTTTATCTGCCTGCAACTTCAAAATCCAACTCGGCTCTGTGTCCTTCATTCTATTTGCAATATCACCCATCCTACCCACATCTTTGATCAACTCTGTAGCTATAAACTTAAACTTATGTTCATCAGTGGTATGTAAGACATGTTGGGCTAAAGACGTTTGTGTGTTCACCTGTCTTATATCCCTGGCATGTTCCCTCTTTCTTTCCATCAATGTGCAGTTGGTTTTGCCTATATAAAACTTATGGCACTTCAAGCATTGCAATAAATAAACTAAATGTTGAGATTTGCAAGTGGCTCTCACTATAAATTTGTACTCTCTCCCTGTCCTGGGATGTACAAAGACATTACTGGTATTAATAAGGGCACAAAAATTACAATTCATGCACGGAAACGTGCCCATTCTGCCCCTTATGCTTGGTTCCTTCTTACCATAACACAATTTCTTAAGTGAACTATTTCTGAATACAAATGTGGGCTCTGTGCCAATAATACTATTTACTTCCTCATCTGACCTTAAAATGTGCCCGTTTTTTCTAACTACATCACATATCTCTGCTATAGTATCTGAATAAGAGAGACAAATGCCAGGGGGTTTCCTAAGTAAGTTATCTCTCTCATTCTCTGCATATCCATTTCCAGCATAAGAATAAGGATCCACTGAGGTGTTTCTTAAACTCACAACTTGATGCATCTGTTCTTGTAACTCTTTAAGTTTTAACCCCTCTGCATTATTTCCTCCTTCATAGCATCTACCTCTTCAAGAAATATAGTGTCACTGTTGTTCAATCTGGATAATCTCATCAACTGTCCTTTTATTATGTTTCTATAGACGTGTAGTGGGTATAGACTATTACGATGCAGGATATGGTTCCTGTGACATTCTTTTCAATATCTAATTGTTACTAACCCCATCATGGCATCCTTACATAAACTGATGTCTAAATATTCAAAACTGGTTCTAGAAAACATCACAGAAAACTTCAAAAAAGAAGTCGCATATAAATATCCCAAAAAATTCTCCAGGCAAGCCTGCTCACCTGCCCACAAAATAAAACTGTTGTCAACAAAACAACTCTAAAATTTGATGTGTGGTATATACACATTATTAACTAAGATGTGCAGGGACTCTCAGTGTGCCAACACTGCATTTGTGTAACTGTTGGCATACAGGGTCCCCATTGCTTTGCAATGGTGGGAGGAGTTTTTGGATCCGGTAGCAAACTTAGCAATTTTGTTGTAGCAGGAAGCTAGTTTGGACTTTACGGAGGATTGAAGACTGGTATGGAGAGGGGCACCATACAGAAGGGAGAGGAGGAGATAGGTAGTAGAGAGGGTATGTTTGGTTGAAGGGCTAACGATTGTGGCGATAAAGCATATTCAGTTTTTGATGAGTTTTCCTAATATTAGTTTGTAGGTGGATGTCAAATTTTAATTGGTCATCAATGAGTACTCCTAGAAGTTTAGAGTGGGGAACTATTTCAAGTGGGGTTGAGTTTTGTTATTGAGAAATAGTTCTTATCGATTTTGGAAGATTTATAAGGGGTAAATAACATGATCTTAGTTTTTGAAGGGTTGAAAGCCAGGTGATTATTAAGCATCCAGGACTCGGTGCAGGAGAATGGTTCTTGAGTTAGTTTCATGAGTGTAGGAAGGGTTTTGGCAGAACAGATAATCATGGACTAGTCGGCATATTGGACCAGTTTAGCATTAGGGATGCAGTGATGGAAGTCATTAATGAAGATGTTGAACAGTAATGGGCCTGGTATAGAGCCTTGCGGGACACTTGTGATAGTATGAAGGAAGGAAGAGGTGGAATTTTTGCATTTGATGGCTTGCTGGTGATTTGCAAGGTAGCTGGAAAACCAATTGATGAAGGATGAGGAAAGATTCAGATAGGATAGCTTGGATAGGAGGAGTTTGTGTGAAACTGTATCAAAGGCTTTGGATAAATATAGAAGGAGGGTTGATACAATGTTGTTGGAGTCACGAGCGTGGTTGATGGTTTCAAGGAAGGAAAGGAGGGCTGTAGTTGTGCTATGCCCGGGTCGGAAACCATGTTGTATTGGGGTAACTAGTTGATTGTCTAGTAGAAAGGGTAGGAGTTGTAGGTGGATACAGTTTTCAAGAATTTTAGAGATGGGGGATAGGATGGCTATTGGACGGAAATTAGAGATTTCTGTATTGCTGCCTCCCTTGTGGAGGGGAATAATGAAGGCTTTATTCCAGAGGAGGGTACATACGCTTCCTGAATGGAAAAGTGTATTAGGATGGAGATAGGTAGCGCTATGCCATCGGCAGCTTGCTTAAGGAAATTAAAGGGAAGCTCATCTGGGGCATTTTAGCATGGTTTTAATTTTTGAAGGAGTTTTTTTATGGTAGTAGTAGCAATAGGTTTGAATAAGAAAGGGGGGTGCTGAGTAGGGTTAGAATTAGAGTGGGTTGGGATTGATGGGGAAGATGGGGATTTGCCTGAAATATTATTAGGGAAGGTTGTGGTACGTTTAGGTACTGAGTCAGTAAAGAATGAGTTAAATTGTGTAGCTAAGTTGAGATCAGAAGAAGTAGAATCAGAGCAAGGATTGTCTTTTTTACCAGGATGAAGCAGGTTAGAGATGCTGCTCCAGAACGTTTTAGGGTTTGATTTATTATTATTTTGTAATTTTGTGTAATAGGTTTTTTGTTTCATGGCAATTTGTTTTGGAGCTGTCTGTAGTCGGCCAAGTTATTGGGAGCCTTATGTTTTTGGTACAGTTTCCACGATTTATCACAGAGATACATGAGGGAGACTCTCTTTGGTTAACCATGGTGCAGTTTTGGCTTTGACCCTTTTAGACCTAAGGGGAGCAAAGCTGTTAAGCAGGTTAAGGATTTCAGAATTGAAGTAGGAGACAGAGTTGTCTAGAGAGATGGTTTTTAAAGGGTTCCAGTTATGTTTTAAGGCATTAGAGAAGGTTTGAGTATTGAAGTTTTTGAGGGAACAGGCTGTGATATAGTTATTGTGTGACTGGAGAGAAAGAGGTGTACATTGTGCAAAGGCAGAGTGATGGTCACCAAGTGGGTCAGGTATGGTACCTCTATCAGAGATACTATGAGGGTGGGGAACTAGTATCCAGTCTAGAATAGTTCCTGAGATAGTATTAGCAGGTCTAGTTGGAGAATTGATTAGTTGGGTAAATTTATACAGATTTATATTTTGTGAGGCTGTGGGAGAGTTTACAGAAGACCAGTTAATATTAGTATCACCAAGGAATATAGTCCCATTTTGTATGTTAGTTGAGATCCAAGAGAGAATATCCTCAAGAATGGGGATATTATTTCCTAGGGGGATGTAAAGGGGAACTATACACATGTTTTTGTTATTTATCTATAGGAGGGTCAGGGTTAGTTCAGCTGTAGAAAACTGGGGTATGGGCTTTGTATAGGGAGTAATCATTAGGGAGGAAGAGTAGACTAGGGCTACTCCACCACTTTCTTTTTGAATCTGTCATTTCTTATCATTCTAAAATTGGGCGGAGTAATTTCTGTATCCTTAATGTGAGGTTTTAGACATGTTTCTGAGATAGTTAAATGTCTGGTTTGTTGTGGGCGAGCCAGGCATGAAAGTTAGTAACCTTGTTGCATAAACCTTGGGCATTTATTGTAGTGAATGGGAGAGACTTGTACGGAGAGGAGAAGAATGGAGAGGGTGAGCTAATGTTCTGGTTGGGTGTGGGACCAGGGTTTGGGTGAATGTCACCAGAGAGGAGGATAGAGATCAGTCAGAATAGGAGGGAAGAAAGTTGTTTAGAGAATTTGGAGTTGGGATTAAGGGTGGGGAAGCAATGTTGGTTAGGGGTGTGAGGGATGGAGACAGTTTTAGATATGGTAGGGATAAGTTTTCTGTTAAATAAGTAAGTATCATTAAGATAGAAGAGGTGAGGAGAGATATGGGGAGAGAGGATTGATTCAAATCTGAAGAAAGTGGAGGTTGTATGTAAGGGGGGAGTGACAAATGTGAGTACGAAGGGTTATACAATGAAAGTAGGTGAGGAGTAGGGAGAAGCATATGATTAAAGACAGTGAGGGTTTGAGTAGCATTTCTTGTTTAGAGGTTGTGTATTGAGCATGGCTGTATTTTGGAAGAGTGGGAGAAGTTGGTAAAAGCAAATATAGTTAGTAGTTAGAGGTGGGCGAGATTGGTATAGAAGAGAGGTTGTTAGATTATAGAAGGAGGTATGAGATACGACAGGTGATTAAGGGTGGGATTTACTTGTGATAGGGTAATTTAGAGATGGGAGTGGTTATGTGGCTATTAGGGTAGAGGTGCTGGTGACAGGTGGAATTTGGGGGCAGGGTAGGGGAGCAGAGTGAGCCCGAAGGCCAAACGGAGCGGGCAGAGCCAAGAATGAGTAATCAGGAGAATTTCAGAAACCGATCAGTGGCACAGATATTTTGTGTTTTCTTTTTGCACCTAGGGCTACTGGAAAAAACAAAGGTAAGTATGTTTTAATTGGGAATATGGACACAGTTAGAAACTCTTTCTGGGAACTAGCAAGTAAATAAAGTATATTGGGAACAGTGCCAAGTCCCTGGAGCTAATTTTGAGGTTTACTTCTCTTTTTTGTTTTATCTTACAAAGAATGGGAAAAGTACATGTGTTATGGTAGATATTGCCATGGAGTGGCGATCCTGACTACTGAAAATATTCACATTCAATAAGGGGAAAGCAAGTTAGGGAGTACATCTGAGGGAGACTGCTGGTGTGCTCGCCACAGCTAATAAAGGACTACTAATATAAGAGAAACTATGCAGGAGTTATTAAATATTTTTTAAAAAATTACAGAAGAATGGCACACATACATGCTATTTTTCTGAGTGAACAGGCAAATGGGGCACACTTATTTGCCAGTCCAGGAGTTCTTCCATGGGCAACTTGGGGGAGGCACCTGAAATAGAGACGGGCAAGCTGTAAGATAAAATCAGAGACAAAAATTAAAATAAGAGAGTATTTAGTCCCTTACGAACAGGTTGCAGCATTATTTTTCCAGGTGGGAGCATAGTTCACAGTCTGAGCCCCCCATTGGAGGGGCTGTGAGTGAGATGTAGATGCTTGACACTCTGCTCCTAGAAAGTGGCATAAAACATGGAATCACAGTATTAGCATTAGCATTATATCCTCTCAGTTTAGACAGTGTCTGTCTTGCTAATGTGGCAAGTGTTGCATTACCAACTAAAACAATTCAGACTACACTGATTACTGCAAAATCCCATTATAAAAACTGCAAGACCTTGTTCCTCTGCAAAAGAACTCCCTTACTGGGAAGAAGCTTTGAAGTTATTAGGTCTAACAGAAGCTAGGTGTTAGTAATCTGGATAAGATGCAGTCTTGGATCATGAATAGAAACCATTTAGGAAAATAACAAACACTTCATACCAACAATTGATGTACTGATATGTTCCTCTTTAGTATTATAAAATGAAGCAAGAGAAAAATAGTGTGTGTGATCGAAAAAAACAACAAGATGTCACGTGCTTTGGACAGCTTTCTTGATGAGGTTGTGAGGTCAAAAACAGTGAATGAGAACGGATGACTGTTATAGAAAAACTGGAGTATTACTTTGTAATGAGAGAAGAATTCAACTGTAAGTAAGGGAACGGGCAAAGTGGGCGAACCACATTGTAAAAGTCTGCAATGCAATGACTCCAAGAAATACAGGCCAGCCTGAATGAACTGTATAAGACATCAGACTCAAATATTTCAGCATTCTACTGCTTTTATATTCCTTTTAAGAAACTATTAATATGATTTTTATGCCATTACCAGATTACAGTGAATGGATTAATGATATAGCTCTGCAGTATACTCTTAGGTATTATGGCTTGTAAGAGGTCATTAAATTAAGAGAAAACATTGTCAGTTTGGTAGCAGTTTTGATTGGATATCTTCAACTGTTAGTAGATTAGGAATTTTGTATTACTAATTTTCTGCAAAGAACATACTGTATTTTATTTATTAGGACTAAAATAGATAGTACTTTACTATTTTCATATAAACATTGTTCTATTTTGGGAATGTAATAAGTGGTAAATAAAATCTTAATTACTTTTTTCATCTGCACATAACTTTCATATCACTCAGTAATGAATATGATCAGCTGAAAGAGAAATTTTTGCAATGACAGTGTTCGAGGAGCATGTTTCAAACATAATCACAGAGCAGATTTCTGGAAAACTAATTTAACATTCTCTTGTTTATTTAGTTAATTACCATGAGTTACTTATGCATTATGTTTGTGCAACTGTATTTGGAAGTAACCTATAAATTCTCATCAGGATGTCTGCCCCCAGGAGAGCATTCAGGGTTACAAACATTATAAAATTAGTAGTGACTACTTGTCTCTGGTACATACAGGTTTGCAATGCACCAAACATAAGGAAAAGTTAAAAAAAGTCTTTTTTAATTTTTCCCATAGTTGTCCTTTAAGAGACTTGCTTAGTGTTGCATAACACAATGACAGAGGTTTTGTGACTTGAAATTTGATTTGCAGGAGGTAATTCTTTTATAGTTCATCACTTTTCATATTATGGCACACAATCAGCCAGTTTCAGAGGATATTCATATTACACATATGGATATTCAAATTTCTAGATAGTTATATACTAATAACTCTACATGTATGATCTTTCACCAGTTATAAAAGTATTATCTACAACAAATTTTGTTCAACCTTTTTTAAATATCAGTAGATATCATACTTTCTCTAATAAATGTTTGTGTAAATGTTCTATACAAAATAAATTGAGCATATCTTATTACTGTTTCTTTTATTTTTGTAATTTTGTTAAGGATGAGGTAATAAATAAGAAAATGCTTTTCTACTTGTTATCTGATGTAAACTTTCATTCCACTCTCACTCAGAGATGTCCAAATGTACTCAGATCTCAGACAGCAGTTCAAGGAACACCTCTTCATGCAAACAAAGTGCAGCTACATTCACAAAGGTCGCTTTACATGAACCTTGCAGCTTTCTCATATCTCTTTATCCCTGTTTCATCCTTCCGTATTTCATCTTGTCATCTCCTCCCTTAATGCCTCTCATTCATTTTCCTTCCCTCTTCTCTTTGCATCTCTCACATTTTTCTTCTTTCTACTGTTCTTCCCTTTGTATGCCTCTCTCAGCATTTTTCTGTCTTCTCCCCATGGTATCCTTTCCTGCAACTATTCTCACTTGCCCCTTCTAATGTCTTTATACCTCTCTATATAATCGATATGTTACTGTCCATGTACCATAACCCATCTCAGTTATTATGGGTACATCTTATCCAAAAAGTTCTGCTAAGCATATTTCCATTCATGTTTTGATGTTGTAAAATGTTTCTTGAAACAAATGTTGCAACATATTTTTGCATCTGTAAATATAGCATGTATATGTTTTATAGTATATCATTGTATCTATAAATATGTTTGATCATCTCTTAAGTGATCCTATTCACCCAGGCTGTGCCTGCACATGGTCCAGTGAGAGCAGTGCACTAATCCCGTAAACAAATATAAATAAAATAAAGAAATAAACCATCACTTAACTCATTGTCTTTGGAATCTGGTTTGGAGGACCCTAGTCCTTTTTGCTATAGCCCTGTTGTCACATAGCAGTGATCTAACAACAGTAGGACCTAAAAGTACTATAAGCAACCATTACAAACAACAAGAAGTGGTCATCTTTTTATATTTTTTATACTCACTTTCTAATATTACAGAGCCTCCATAGATATGCATGTGTACTGCAAATGATGTCTTTTATTTGATGTAATTCAAACTTCCCATTTCAGTTACAGAACTTCATCCAGTATGAGCAACATGCGATTATCCAGCAATTCACCAAGGTGCCCTCCTGTTTGCTGGTTCCTGAACATCTGTGCTTATTCCCAAATACAGATCACCTATGTGTTGAACATTAAAGTATGTCATATCCCTGCATCAGTTGTCAGCTTTTAACACTCTAAGATGGCAGTGTTACCACATAAGAATTCATTTATAATTACATAATGCACATTTGGCTTTCTAAACTTTCTAATTAGTGTTATGCTGTAGGTTCTGTCCTACAAAAACTCTATGTTGTCGTGACTGCCCCTTGCTCATCCGACAAGGCTTTTTTTATTCTGTGGAGTGAAAAATAATGATAATAACAGTAACAATAACATTAATAATAATAATAACAATAATAATAATACAGTTAAAGAGCAGCAATTATTTGTTTCTATTTTCGTATCTTAAACATATTGAGAGATACATAATGTATTGAACACCAGCCAGACTTACCAAGAGAGATTGAAGGGACCCTGATGTTGAGGGGGGTGCAGCCAGTGTTAGTCTGATGGTCAGATCTAAATGTGACAGTAAGTCTTGCATCCACTGCAAAAGGAAACTTTCATATGGACCCCAAATCCTCTCCACTGCCAACATGACTGCAACCTTCAGCAGCTCAAGGTATTGGATTCTCAGGCTGACACACCTTAGGGTGCTCAAAGAGATGTATCCACCACTCCCATGCTGTGAAGCAGGCCTCAGGCAGTTAGGGTGTGGTGGCAATCTATCCCACACCTGTGTTGACCTTGGTCAAGGTACCCCAGGTTCTAATGGACTTGCAGAAAAAAGAACATAAAAAGGGTAAAAGAGAAAGAGAGCAAGAGAGGAAATGGAGACAACAAAATAAAGTGTTTAATAGAAAATGCCTTTATTTCAAAAATCAGAGAATTAATATTTTCATTCAGGAAAATTAAACTATCATTAACAAAGCAAATGACTGTAATTAATTACTTAACAGTACATATTGAAGACTGCTGGTTCAAGTTCAGGTCTTTTAGCACTTCAAAAAGAGAGAGACAGAGAGAGTGTGTTTTGCTTTTGAAAAAGTCCATGTGACAAAAGTGATTCACTTTATTAAATGCAGTTTTGTTGTTTTTGATGGCATCTTTTGGTGTTAATTTTTTGTTTGATGGTAAACTGTACTCATGGGATCAGGAACCAGCCCCTCCTGCTCCTGAAATATTGTGCACTGCTGTAAGCAACTTCATTTGGGCTTCCAAAAATGAGAGGTCACAGAAACTGGGGTGATTATCGTACAACTATAATATTTTCATCTATTTGTATAGGCTTTCCCCAGATATGTTTGGTTAGACAAAATAGCTGTGCATATCTTCTTTATGTAAGTGAAACATGCAACTCTGTAAATGTAATCAATATTTTAAAGCATGGGAAAATGGGAAATAGTCATGTTTAAAGTTTTCCTAGTAAGTAAGTCAAGTACCCATCCTGGAAAAAAAAATGTTATATATGCTTATAATAAAAGGATGGAATGCTTTGCAACTAAAAAGAAATTGTTACAGGCAGTACTGAACTTTTGTATTGGATACATTCAAATGTACCATATACCTTTGCTGGGACATGGTAATGAGACATTAATCTACCTATAGGTGAAAAAGTTTTTGCTCGGGCAACTTTGCAGGTAGTTAATTTCAGGAAGGCCAAAGTCCTGCTGTGCTGATAAAGAACTTTAAAGCATTTTGTTTTAAGCTCAACTGAGTTATTCTTGTTACTGTTAACTTAATACTTGTATTTTGCATTCCTACTGTTTATATGATATTGCAGTTATATTTTCATCATTAGGAAAACCTGCAAAACTATGGCATTGATCAATGGCTGAAGCCTTTTAGCTAGGATTAATGAAAACTGAATAAACAATATGTCATTTAGTAACTCCCTCTTCTACCACCCTCCTCCCTCACTGAGGTATATGGTGCCTATGAATACATTATTTGCAGAGCATGAAAACAATTCTGAAAATTCACAGAACATTAGCAAAACCATTTCATATACCTAACAGAAAAGTCAGAAAAGTCCTCCAGTGGCCCTTATTAGTGCAAAAGAATGTGAAATAACTTTTTAAGAAAATACAAAACCTTCACCACACAAATCGAGTTATGACCATGGTAATGCAGCCAAAGTCATACTCAGTAGAGGGCAAAAGCACATAACTAGGCTGTAATTAAATTTATTCATGCTTTTCAAGTTCTCTCTAGCTTCAGTTTTTGAATTTGACCATAGAAATGCAGCTCATGTAAGAGCCATTGGTGATAGGCAACAGCAACATTAAATGGTTGTTACTGTAAGTTAGTTAAATATTATAGCACAGCAAAACTGTCTTTCTTTATAATAAAAATGAACTTAAGCCAGCAAGTGTATGTAATGTAGAAACCTTTGCAAACTTTTCCAGTAGTCATACCAATGATGCAATCTGTTTATCATGGTTAACATTACACCATTTTAGTAAGCTCTGCATAAGTGTTTAATAAAAATTCAGTATATATATATATATATATATATATATATATATATATGTATAGTCTATGTTAAATGTTCGAACATCCAAAATGTCAAACATTACATTGTTGAGACCAAATGTTCAACATTTGGATGTTCGAACATAAAAAAAAAGCAAACGCAGAAAAAAAAAAAACACTTTAACAGTGTAGGCAGGGGGGCAAGCCTCCCCCTGTGCCCCCACACCCCCCCTACTTAAATATACCAACTCCAAGACCGCACTTCAATGCAGAAAAAGGAAATTCTCCCTATCTGTACCGTATGGTGCTGTTGAAAGTCTATCTTCGAGCACTCAAAATTTTGAACGTTTGGTCTCGACCATGTAACTTTTAAAATTTTGAGCATTCGAAGATTTAACAGGTACCTTATATATAGCACTACAGATCAAATATGGGCCACAAAGCCCCAACACTGATATGCAAAATGTCAATGTAATATCATTGGAAATGCAAACATCACCATGCCACTCCAAATATGCTTAGAAATAGCCTAGTGCATGCAAAATGTAAAATAATAAAAATAAATAAATAAATAAATAAAAACATCTTTTTCATGGGGGAGGGGTGCTGTAACCCACATCCACTGCAAATTATATATACTAACTCCGAATTGCACAAACATGGAGTAAGAGCATATTCCCCAACCTCAGGAATTATGCAATCTCAGACAACTATTGACCATATGCTTAGTTGATAATAAACAGCTGTTGACTAAACACACACTCAGTCATTTGCCGGGAACCCATATACATACATATATCTATATACAGAAATATATATATATATATATATATATATATATATATATATATATATATATATATATGTGTATAAAACTCACTCTTATATAGTACTGCAGTAGAATAGAAATGTAATACATACCAGCCACTGCACCTGGACCTCTGGCACGCACTGGGCCAGCTGGTCTCCCCTCCACCTGTACAGGTCAATATATCTGTGCCTGTATAGCTCTCTGCGGTGGGGTATACCAGTTATGGAAGTTAATTATCCCCAACTTTGTCAAGATGTCAGGTTTCTTCTATGTGCCACTGATTGCAGAAGGTGAAGGAGATTGTTGATCTCCTTTTCTGACGAGCTTGGAGCAGGACCCAATAACCATTTGAAATATCAGGATTCAGTAGAGTGAGTCCCAAAACACGGAGACTGAATGACAGAAAAAACAGT
Organism: Protopterus annectens; assembly: GCF_019279795.1. Lineage (NCBI taxonomy): Eukaryota > Metazoa > Chordata > Ceratodontiformes > Protopteridae > Protopterus > Protopterus annectens. The sequence goes on from NC_056750.1 coordinate 561,940,189, forward strand.
CCTACATAGGCTCAGTCCAAGTTGGACATTTCTCAGAATATTCTCTTTTCTCTGAGGTATGGCAATCTCAGAGTTATTATATATATTAATTCAAGGGGGTGCAGGGGGGCTCGCCACCCATAAAAAGTTTAAAGGGAAAAAAAAAGCAGTTTTTGAGATTTGCTCTTTTCCTGCATTCTCGATCCTTTTTTTTTAATGTGTTGGCAGTCAGCATTTTTAGTGCCAATATTTCACTAGGGAACTACATGACTCTTTGCCTTCACAAAGTCCATAGTGCATCTGCCAGGTTCAAATAAGAATGAAGAGTTAAGTATGAAACTGGGGTGTGAACCACACCCACTGAAATGTGACATCTCTCTCTCTTTGTCTCTGTCTAGCACCTTGCAGCCTGCTCTGTCCAGTGCTGGGTGCAGAAGAACAGGTACATTCCCAGACTAGTTGCACATGTACTAGTTGCAGAAGGAAGGCACAGTGGTGCTGCAGTTGCATTGTCACCTCACGGCAAGAGGTTCTCCAGTTCGATTCCCGACTAGGGTGCCTTCTGTGTGGAGTCTGCATGTCTTCCCTGTATTCATGTGGGTTTCCCCCCACGCTACAGACATGCATCCTGAGTGTTTCACCCCAGACCTCCACTGAAAATTGGCTCCATTCCAAGTTGGAGTTTCCAGGTAAACAAATGTTGAATAAATAATTAAATATACATGCACTGTGCCATTATGCTGAGGTTGGTGATGTTCACTTGCGCATGCATGAGAACTTCATGGTTTGTCCAGAGCAGTAGGAACCCAGCTATACCAAGAAATACAGCTACACATCTGCACTGCAGTATTGTTCACAGTGCTGAGCACCAGAATGCCCAGAATGCATAAGAACTTCACATGTTGGACAAAATTTCATCAGACTTTTTGTGGTTCCCCATTTTAAGTGCCTATGTACTGCATGGTTGCACAATGTTTGACAGAAAGATTAAATGTAATAAAAAAGTTTAAAAGAGGCAATTTACTGGGGAAAGGCAACAATGACTGAATTTTACTGAGAAATCAGAGTTCTCCTCTGACTAACTGTTATGTAGGGAAATCCTGTCACAGGACTGTAGTTATACATGAAATTGGTTGGGGCCGTATAAGAGTATCATGTTCAGTTCTGTGTTCCTCACCTTAACATAAACAAAGTTGGTTATTGTAGAGTTTGGTATCTGTTAATAGAAATGATCAGGACCAAAGTACATGTTACCCTACTGCAAGTGAAGGAATAAAACACTGAAACATTATTTCTTATTCACTTTCTCCCACATTTCCAACACGGCCTTATAGCTTGCATTTTGTTGTAAACATAAGACAGGTCGCCAGTGCATAACACAAAGAAGAACTGAAAGTGAAAAAATAATCAGAACAATAAAACGGAATTAGCAAAATTGCCATGTATATACATGTTTGTTTTTGTTTTGCTAATGTTCATTTTCTCAGTAAAACGCATTCCAGATAATTGATTGCACTCAGACAGGGAAGGTCTGTATAAATAACTTAAAAACTTGCATTTCTAGGGAAAGATGTTGCAGCATCAGGGAGCAAAGAATAACAGGAGCAATTTCACTGCTGAGGAGACCAGCACCCTCATGCAACATGCAATATATGCAAACGGCTTTTTTGGAAAAGCTGGGCTAAAGCAGGAGATCAAGCAAAGCTCTGGAGTCAAGTTGTGCCTGATATAAATACTATAGTGGGAAGGAACTGCATCTTGGCACAGTTTTGGAAATGAGTTGATGACAATTGCTTATTGTAGCAACAGTGGTTGGCCTTCTACTGTCCAACTTTTAACACCTGTTGAGGAGTATCAGCTCTTTTTAAGGGATGACGACTTTGATAGAAAGGCGGAGAGTGCATGATTCATTTGAGGTGATGTAAACACCAGCACTTTTAGGGTCCTCCAACATCCAGATACAGACATTGTAGAAGATCAGTTTTAGCTGGCATTGTGTACTTGCTATGGTAACTGTATATGTATAACTGTGAAACGTTTCCTCATCAGGTACCCCATTAACATCAGCTGTTGCTCCACCTCTGTAGATAGCACATGGTAAGTATCTGAAGTTTACTACAAAGTCATGCAGCTGTCATAGGTCACATTAACCACACTTGTTCTGCACCACAGAAGGCTAACGACAAGAGCAGAATGTCTGTCATCAGTGATGCCATTGCACTTAAGCTCATGACAGATCACCAGGACAGTGGTACATAGTCACACAGAGCACTGACAGGACCCCTTACCTCACAGCAGGTGTATAGCTCCATAGTCAGTGACATAGGTTCACACACTCAGCACAATGAAGAAAATATACTACCCAAAGGGGAAACACCACAGCTCAACTCTAATTTCATGGGCACAGGATGAACCATGGATGAAAACAACACCTTTCTGATGGACCACTACCCACTGTTAGGCCTGTATGTAGGGGTTCCTGGCAAAGACAGCTTTCACAGATAGCTCTGGAAGCAAACAGGCCCTTGTCTGCCCAGCAGCAGATGTACAATAACATAGTTCAGTCCCAGGCTGTTGCCACCGAGAGTTCGGCTGAGATGGTTACGGTGCTACAGGGTATACACAAAGAAATTCCCCTGTACATGGGAATGGTGGTGGCCAGAGACAATGCCATGATGATACTCATGGTTGAACACATGGAATCCACGTCAGCCTCCATCAACACATTAGTAAGGACTTAACCATCACTCATTGGGAACAGCACTAGATGTGGATGAGGGGATCTCCATATCCATAGCAGATATGTAAGACAGGCACCACATGTATCCCAAGAAAGTGCTGCAGGCATTTATGTGGATTGCACCCCTTGAAGAGGGTAGTTAGGCGTCATCAGACTTCCTCATCACGTGGTAGAAACTTCCAGTCAAGGTACAGGTCCTGCAGCATTGTTAAGTCAATATCAGGAGGTTCCCCTGCATCCAGCAGATCTTCTCATCAGAACAACTCAGCATTAAGCTCAAATGATAACACTAGCTGATGATATCTGGGACCATCATCAACACTATCTTTGGTGTACACTGTGTGATACCATGTCGACACTTTCCAAATGTTAACTTAAATGTTGAACAGCTGCCTGTAACACAGTCATTACACCCCAGGAAAACACTTTGTAAACATCACATCACATGTACCATGTGAGAATTCTGCACATCGTGTTCCTGTAACAAATGGCATGGACAAAAAAGGAGAACAGTTGCTACAATGACACATTTCATGATGAAAAAAAAACATTTCCTTTAACAAGTAAAGACAACACATCAAGTAATTACTCAGATTAAACCCTTATAATTAATAAATGGTTAGGATCTATGAAATATGATCGTAACTCTTTGCTTATCTACTTCATGTACCAACAGTTACAAAAGATAAAGCACAAAGTGTTTTGCTTGTGAAGGTCAATAAAGCACTTAGTACAGTCGCACAGTCAGCAAGTAAATATCATTGGAGGAAAAAGTCAAGGACAGTTTTTTAAATACTGCTCTTCTTCTTCTGTCTTTCGGCTTTTCCCAGTTAGGGGTCACCACAGCGGAACTCCGGTCCGCTAATGATTAGCAGTAGATTTTTACATGCTGGCTTGCCGGGTCTAATGCACAACCTTCAGCGAAGGAACACCCTCCATGCATGTCGACACACAGAAGACGCTCTAACTGAGAATCAAACGTGCAACGTCTAACTGTGAGGCGACAACGCTACCGCAGCACCACCACCGCAGTTTTATTTAAATACTGCTCTTAATTTAGTTAAATAAGTTACTTACAGACTGACATCTGAAAAGTTCTGTGGACAGAACAAAACTATGGGGCAAGATAGTCAAGGACAGTTGAGAGTAACAGAACATCCCTTGTGTGTGACTGGACCATAACAGCACTTGGGAGGTGTCTTACACTACAGAAACACTTTATGTATTTGTCTTTTTACTAATTTTGGAGTGTCATCACAGCACTCCATGCATTATAAGGATGCTAAACCTGGAAAACTTAGGATTAGATGTTAACCTAAACTATATTAATGCTCTGAATACAATGCTGAGGTATTTGGCTGTATTATTCATATATAAAAGGTAACTCATCATTGGCTTATAATAGCAGCATAGCTATTGCATAAATGAGATAATAATGTCTTTGGCATAAAAAATGGAAGCACATTAGAGGCAAATAAAGACAATGACTCTGGTTTTATACACACATATACAATATATACAAGAAAATATTACTAAATTATAGTTTTATTAGGTTTATGAAATGCTTGTCTGGTTAGAGCTAACATATCTACATGTTCCACATAGTCCACAGTAAGCTAATCCCTGCTGAAGTCTAATTAATCTTGTTACAACTGTCATCTTATTGTAATGAACTTCTGATTTGATTACCTTCACATAGCAGAAATGTTCTTCTGTGTTTGCTACATAGATCTGACATAGAGTCAAGCATAGCCTATTAAAACAACTTTATTAAAAATTATAAATTATCTAAAATTCAGCCCAGTATCTATTGAGGAAAGCTTCATAGAGCCCCAAGAGTTGGGGCTTTATCTCCCCCATGCATATACCCTTTAAACAGTACTTATTCTAAACAGCTCAGGGGTCACTGCATATCAATGTCGGAGCAAAAACTCCTTACAGTGATCACCATTCTCAGGTTGCATTTTTAGGGTGTCCCATTCTGCAGATGCAGCCAGACACCTATCACGGGCATGTCCTTCTCCCTTATGAAGTCAAAAGACATCAAGCAGCAGTAACCACAGTTGGTACTACTGTATCTGTTATGAGTTGTTAAACTGATGTAATTTTCTCATTACTGTTTCTTTTCTGCATTGCCTGGTTTTGCTTTCCAACACCAGCTGAGAGCCAGTCACTTTTTGTGGCAGCTTATGCCCTCAGCTAGCCCAGTTTGTTTCTGCATTCTGCTGTGGTAAGCTTGAACTCTTTGACCTCCCACATCTTCCATGTTATGCACTTATGTCTATGTTTCAGGAAGTGGATGCTTTCAGCTCCATAATGACTCTCTCATATACAAATCCAACCCACAAGTGCACAGACATTCAAATTCTGGGTTTCAGAGTTGAGGTGGACAAAGTCAGTATAGGTATGGAAGTAGACAGTGGTGTAATGTGCCCTTTGAAGTATTTGGAAAATGCAGCCAGTGTTTCTTGGCAGGCCTCTGATGCCAGTTTCTTTCCACATTAATGCTACTTACAGGTAAATTAATATCACGGCTCCTCACTGAATGGCAAAATGCAGGTGATTTCCTGAAGGACACGCTGTAATGAGGTTTAATAAATGTGGCAGTAGGAATTCTGTTTTTATGAGGTTTAATAAATGTGGCAGTAGGAATTCTGTTTTTGAGGAGGTTGCTCCCTGTTGTGCTTAAATACAGGATTATGGAAATAGTAACTTTTTCTCAGGGAGAATGTGCTGAGATCCCTGTTAGTTGTAAGATATATCACTTTAGTGTTAGTCTGTCCATGCTAAATAAGTATCTACTTATTTCAAGGAAACACCATGATGCAGGTTTCTAGGACATAGCTGACAAATAAATGAAAATCATATCTTCTAAGGAAGACTTTAATGAAATGCACAAAAGCAAAATAATACATATCATTATCCGTAGTATTTCACATGAGAAACAAAGCTACTCTACCTTAACCCAAATCAAAGCCATAGTTCTAACTCGACTCTAATTATAATCCCCAACTGTCTTTAGAGAAACGTATACTGCCTTATCTAGACAAATGGCATTTCATTCGTTGCTACAGTCATACAATTCACATTCTCATTAGTGCAACTTTTGCACAAAATAGATTTAACCAAAACAACTTGGCTAAACAGGTTTTCACCAAACTGTGACAAGTAATGCAATCAGTAGTGTGCTTTATTATTTTCATAAATACCATGCTGTATTATAATGATGAAACAAGCAAATAAAAGTAAATAAAAACAAAATTAAATACATATTGAAATAAACTGCATATGGCTTTAATTTATCAACCATGTAGGAAGAAGAGATTTTGATTAAGACGTTATGGCCCTATAAAAGTCCTGAGTAAATCAACCTTTTCAGATATGTCAGGATAGCCTGTGCCATATTTGCTTATAACTGCTTTTTTTCAAGATTAATCAGGATAATAATTCATCAAAGATTGAGAATTAGAGTGATTTGTAGACAAAACTTTTCAAATAGTGTTTTTTTTTTCCTGTCAAATGTATTTAAGAATGGCTGTTTGGCTGACAGAAGTTAAAATGTATTTTTTCTTTTTCTATTAAGATTAATCATTATTGAAAATGCAAAGGCCACAGCATATAAAGAGATGCCGGCACCATTGCTGGACTAAGGTGCCCAGCCAGAGCAAGATGGAGTGACCCCAATCTTGAAAGCATTGGCTCCTTCCCCTCCCCAGTGACCCAACTAAACAAAGAAGCATGTATATTGAGCCACCAGCCACAATTTCAGCATTTGAAAGGCAAAATCTGTGCCACTTTTAAAACACATTTTATTACTTTTGAAGAAACTGAAGTGGGTCATGTCATTTTGGTTTATTCTGCTTTTTCTGAAAGGTGAGCTTATTTGTACTGAATATAACAAGCATAAGAAGCAAAGTCAACACAGCAATTTATTTTCAGCATGTCAAATATTCACCCAGTGGCTCTTACAGATACCCATTTCTGAGTCACTTCATACTTAAATTATCTGGTTCAGTGAAGACAAAATGCTTCAAAGAAAAAATATTGTTTTTTCTTTCTTAACTGAGTGGCATCTTAAAAGTCATTGCATATAGACAAACTTCAGTCATGTAACCTTATACAGACATATGCATACAAACATCACCATTTTAAATGCTTAAATTTTTTTTTTAAGCATTGGAGATATCTTTCTTCTTAATTATACTGCTACCTAAAAACACGAGCCAGGGTTTCACTTCCAGTTGATGCAAAGGTAATCTGGTTGCTAAAAGACTGCCAAAAGATGTAAGCATTTGATATTAACAATGTCATCATCAAAGTTACAGGGTAACTCAAGTGGGAGAACTGCAGTGAGCATAGCTAGGATGTAGCATGACTACTCCATCTGGCAGAACAAAGGAATCAAGGTTATGGCAGAACACATGTTCCTTGTTACCATGTGGTCCCCAGAATGAAAGGGAGTGGGTTACAGGTAACAGTCCTCTCTCATACCTGGCTACCTCCCATTCAGTCTTACTCTCTAAAGGAAGACTATAGTTTCTCTCAAATTTATTTTACTTCAGTTAGTAATTCATGATTTCTTTTTAAATCCTGCCTCAGTTATGTAAATACTCATCCATCTAACATTTTAGAGGATATTACAAACAAAATCCATGCTTGATCTCATTCACCATGCCTCCCCGGCGGAGTCAGCATAGCCTCCCTGTGTTTGCATGGGTTTCCACCGAGTGCTCCAGTTTCCTTCCACATTCCAAAGACGTACGTCTGGAAAGTCCTCCCCAGGCCTCCTCTGAAAATGAGCTCTTTCCCAGCCAGGCTTTCCCAGTAAACAAATGTTAAATACAAATACTTTTTTTTTTTTTATTTGGCTGTATTGGCATTTTTAGTACTATTGTATGCTCCTTAATACAGTAGCATACCTGGGTTGTTCATTCATTCTTTAGCTGATACCCATTTAATCTGGTTCAGTGCTGCAGGGGAGCTGGAGCTTATATGTGCACTCAGTAGGTACAAAATACAGAATCAAAATACCAGACAATATGCCAGTCTGTGACAGGGTATACACACACATGCACATGCAGGCGTCCTTATGGCACTGCACCCATGGGGACTTTGGAATATTTCCAGTTCTCTTATGGCACATATTTAGTATGAAATCAAAGTACCCAACAAAAACACACATGGGCACAGGGGAGATGTGTTGACTGCACAGCTAGAGCACCACAGCTAGGAAATGAACTTTGAACCAGGCTCTGCTGAGGTGCATCATCTCTGGGATGCTTTACAAAATTCCTGAGGCTCCAAGACCAATCTAAGTGCTTTTTCATTTATTTTCACTTATTTTATTGCATTTGCACTTGCCTATCATTTGTATATGTGCCTTATAGTTAATTTATCACATTTGCACTGTTTTAAAGCAATTTACTGATTAACTGCATTTCATTACTGTTTAACTGTATTTCATTGCTGCTTACTGCAATCCATTACTGTCTAACTGCATTTTATTACTGTTTAACTGTATTTTTTTCATTCTATGAGTTCTGTTTTTGTCTGTAAGTGGTTAATATGTGATTTTCTGTGAGTTTTACTGTGCTCCTAACCCTTAAATTGAGTAGCATAGTCTGGATTCAGGTTTGCTGCATCCAGAACTGTTTGTTTTTACCTTCTGTGTTTCTGGCAACAATCTTGTGTTTGCCTTCTGTGTTTCTGGCAGCCATCTTGTGATGGTATGGGCCTATGTTCTCTGCTAGTGAGAGTAGCAGGGCTGCCTGGACCTTGTCTGGCTCAAGCTGATTGGTAAAGAAAGCAGTGGCTAGCAGAACTGGCTAGATTTCTGTGTTACTGGAATCTTCTATTTTTGTGGTATTTAAACCCCGCGTTTGAACTGGTTTGGGCCTGTTTGAACCAGGCTCATTAGGGTTGTCACCTTTCGTTGTGGCTAAAACTGGAGTAAGGCCACACCCCTCGCATCACCTGTAACCCCCGCCCAATCCCCACCTGTGTTACGCCTATTTTGTAATGTCATGGTGGAATCAGCGAGCGGGCATGCCCCCTTTTCCCATTTCTGATGCCTGCTTTCATCCAATTTACTATGCTTTTCTGTAAAAAAAAAAAAAAATAGTAAATCAGCCGATTTAATAAGTTCTGATAGTCTGTTTCTTTTTTTGAAACAGAATACCGGAGTTTGTAGAGTGTTTTCCAGACTACCGGAGAATCAATTTGATTTCCAGATAGTCCAGAAAAAAAATGGATTGGTGGCCACCCTATGCATCATCTCTGGGATGTTTGACAAAATTCCTGTGGCTCCAAGACCAATCTAAGTGCTTTTTAATTTATTTTAACTTGTTTTATTGCATTTGCACTTGCCTATCATTTTTATATATGCCTTATAGTTAATTTATCACATTTGCACTGTTTTAAAGCAATTTACTGATTAACTGCATTTCATTACTGTTTAACTGTATTTCATCTCTACTTACTGCAATTCATTACTGTTTAACTGCATTTTACAGCATTTTATTACTGTTTAACTGTATTTTTTTCATTCTGTGAGTTCTGTTTTTGTCTGTAAGTGGTTAATATGTGCTTTTCTGTGAGTTTTACTGTGTTCTTAACCCTTAAATTGAGTAGCATAGTCTGCTGCATCCAGAACTGTTTGTTTTTACCTTCTGTGCTTCTGGCAACAATCTTGTGTTTGCCTTCTGGGTTTCTGGCAGCCATCTTGTGTTGGTAGGGGCCTATCTTCTCTGCTAGTGAGAATAGCAGGGCTGCCTGGACCTTGTCTGGCACAAGCGGATTGGTAAAGAAAGCAGGGGCTAGCAGGATTGGCTAGATTTCTGTGTTACTAGAATCTTCTATTTTTGTGGTATTTTAAACCCCACATTTCAGCTGGTCTGGGCTTGTTTGAACCAGGCTCTGCTGAGGTGCATCATCTCTGGGATGTTTGACAAAATTCCTGAGGCTCCAAGACCAATCTAAGTGCTTTTTCATTTATTTTCCCTTGTTTTATTGCATTTGCACTTGCCTATCATTTTTATCTGTGCCTTATAGCTAATTTACCACATTTGCACTGTTTTAAAGCAGTTTACTAATTAACTGCATTTCATTACTGTTTAACTGTATTTTTTCATATTGTAAATTCTGTGCTTTTCTGTAAGTGGTTAATCTGTGCTTTTCTGTGAGTTTTATTTATTTATTTTATTTTGCATTTGTTAACGGGGAAAATCTAACTGGATACATATCCATTTTCAGTGGAGGCCCAGGGAGAAAAGCTCCAGAAGTACAAATTAAATTTAACAAATACAAAATACATTTAACAGTATAATATCAACAGTTCATATAACAATGCATATATACATATATATATATATATATATATATATATATATATATATATATATATATATATATATATATATAAAATTCCAGGAGAAATTACGTAAGTTAGGTAGAAAGGATTAGAATGCAGTATGCTATCTGGGTAGAAGTGCCAGTAGCAATGAGGAGAAAAAAATGGGCACCACTTAGCAAGATAATCTGAGGGAGATTAATCTGGGATAGTGCAGGTACATATCCAGTGCTTGGTGAGATCATTTTTTACTGCAGTTTTAAACTTTGTTAAAGAGGATTCAAGTGGTATGGCAGGAGGGAGTAAGTTCCAAGTTTTTGCTATGTAGTTAGAGAAGGTTTATTATCATTATTTCGAATGGCAAAACATTTGCCGTTTGAAATAAAAAGTTAAACCGAAACCAAACATTTGGAGCATACACAATGTCACCCCAAATGATCGACACATTTGAGTCGACATTGTTGCCGAAAATGTAATGTGATAGCCATATAGGAGCTGATGTAAATAAAACTCCTATACGACATATCACGTTTATGCAGGGGTCAAGCCCCCCTGCACCCCCTCACCCCCTGCTACTAATATATTCCAACTCCGAGATTGCACTACAGTGGGGATATGGATGAATTTCCAATCCCCACTGTACCACGATCTCATACATATAGTTGAACACACTTATGGGAATGCACTACTGCATTCGCATAAGTGTGTTCGACTATCCAATACACTTTTCATTTTGCGAACGACATTCTGATTTTCGGCAGCATAACTGCTGACAGAATGTCATTCACACAAATGATAGTAAACCGTGAAAGAATACTGAGTCACCAGTCTGATTACAGGATTTAGAGGTCTTTAACATTAATTTGTCATTAGATCTCAGTGGTCTGGTACTGGTGTAAGGGATAATTAAGGGTTGTAATCCCGGAACTCTGTCTGGTTGGTAAAGTATTCTATAGGATATAGTAAGCTGATTGTAGAGAAGTAGGTTGGGGAACCCGAGCCAGTTTAGTGCTTTTAGATTTTGACAGTGATGTGTGCAATGGGTAGATCCTACAGTGAATCTAGCAATATGGTTGCAGAAAACAGTTAATTTATTTAGCTCGGTTTTTGAGAGGTTAGTGAGAATGGGTGAGGCATATAGGAGAGAGGAGAGTAGGTGGGTGCGTGCTGTGTTGGTTCTGGCCAAAGGGGTTAAGTAGGCTTTGTTTCTGTAGAGTAAGCCCATTTTTTTATTGATATTTTTGATTGTTTGGTTAACATGTAGGTCAAATTTCAGATTGTGGTCAATTAGTACCCCAAGTAGTTTGGTGTAGTTAACAGGAGCTATAATGGTACTGTTGTTGGATGTGATACTAAAATTGACCTGAGAGGCATGTCGGGTTGGGGAAAACAGCATTTAGTAGAAGATGTCTGCTGGAAAAACAGTTTTCTACTAAGTTAAATGTTTTCTGGGTTTAAAGCTCTGGAAGGGATTTGGCTGAGCAGATTAACGTAGAGTCGTCTGTGTATTGTATACAGGTAGTTCCAGGGGTGACTGTCTGCAGATCATTAACAAAGATTGAGAATAGTAGAGGACCTAATATGGACCCTTGTGGAACTCCTAATGATACAGGTAGAAGGGTGGATCGACTATTTTGCCAGATCACTGCCTGATTTATACCTTGTAGGTAATGTTGAAAGCAGTTGTTGGTTTGGTTGAGTAGGGAAAATTTATGAAGTGAGAGTATTAGCTTGTTATGATTGACCATATCAAAAGCTTTAGAAATGTCTAAAAAGAGTGCTGATGAGATTTTACCCTTGTTCCTATTCTGGTTGATGGAGTCTGTGAATGATAGCAATGCTGTTGTGGTGCTATGGAAGGGTCTAAAGCCATGTTGTGAGTTTCTGAGAAGTTTGTTTTGGATTAGGTAGTGCATAAGTTGGCTATGAATACACTTTTCCTTGATTTTGGCTAAAGGAGAGAATGGCTATGGGCCTATAATTGGATAACTCCAGAGAGTTTCCAACTTTATGGAGAGGTATGACATGTGATACCTTCCAGATGCTGGGAATGGTGGCTTCTGCGATTGTCCTATTTATTAAGATCAAGATTGGGATGGGAATGACACCAGCTGCCAGCTGTAAGTATTCTGCTGGGAGCCGGTCAGCAGCCAGGGTAGTTGGTTTAGGTTTAGACAATAGTTTTCTAATGTAACTGGTGGTGACAGGTTGTAGACTAAAGGTAGTGTTGTCATTGGTTACGTTTAGCTCCATAACATCAGTAGAGGTGTCTGTTTGCTGTTTGGCGAGAATGAGTATGGTGTCAGTAAAGCATCTATTGAAAAATATCTGGTAGATTATCAGTGTTAGTTCCTGCTGGAGTGGAGGGGGTGGGAGTGGTAACTTTGCCAGGTCTTAATATTTTATTTATAACTGCCCAAAACTTTTGTGGATGATTTTGATGCTTGGTTAGTATCTTTTTGTGTCTTTCCTAAGTTGCCTGTAGTTGACCTGATCTGTAACAGTTTTGGTGGTTCTCTGTTTGGACCAGGCTGTGTATCTTTCTGAAATTTTAATTTTGATATTTTTGCTAAGCCAAGGTGCTGACTTAGGTTTGGCTCTGGAAGTACGTGGGGGTGCATATAAGTCTACGATGGAGGGAAAGGTGGAATTAAATTGGTTCATAGCTTCATCTATAGACAACTGGTGGAGTATAGAGCAATTACAATGATTTAGATCAGACTGGAAGCTGTAGGGATTGAAATTCTTTTTATTCCTGATTGTCTGATAAATGGGCTGATGGATTTTATTAGTTTTGTTTTTTATGATAAAGATGGGGAGGTGATCACTTAAGTCATCTGGGAGGGTTCTGGAAATGTAGTTATGAGGTTGTTGGATAGTAAGTATCCAGTCTAGGACACTTTCTTTGTTCATATTTTTATTTAGTCTAGTGGGTGATTTAATTAGTTGGGAGAACCCATATAGGTTAATGTGGTTGGATGGGGATTGTGAGGAACACAGGTTCAAGTCTATGTTGAAATCCCCTAGAATAATAGTTTCTTGGGGATTAGAGTTAGATAGTCCATTGAGAAAGGCTTCTAAGGTATCTATGTTATTACCTGGGGGAATGTATCCACAGACAATATTGATGTGTTTTCTGTTGTTGATTTTTATTTTGGTGATTAAGATCTCTGCATTTTTGTGTGGGGGAAGGTCATGGACTACTTTGGTCATTTCAAGGGTGTTTTTGTATATAAGTGCTACACTTCCACCCTTTTCCCCTATCCAATCCAAACTTAGAATGTTGTAGCCTGGAGGGAGGATTTCATTGTCAGCTATGATAGGTTTTAGCCAGGTTTCTGAAAGATCAAGAATGTCTGGGTTATATGTTGCTTGAGAGCATGTATGTCTTGTAGTTTGTTTTTGATGCTTCTAATGTTCAGATGAATTACCAAGAGATTGGATAAGGATCTTTGCTGAAGGTGGATGGGGCTGGGAGGATTGTTGGTTTTGCAGGCATTAATTTGTGGGCCTGGGTTGGGGTAAATGTCTCCATCCTTAAGTTTATTAGCCTGGATACTTGCTATTAGTTTGGTTAATTTAAGAACTTAGTAAAGATAGCATCTAGTTTTGGCAGAGTTAGGTACATCTTTATATTTATTTGTGTGACTGAAAAAAGCCTTCTGGTATATTGACATTTTGTGGTTTAAATTACTAGGGACCATGTGACTGGGTAGGATAGTTGTGGTCTGAGCTTTAGGGTAGTCATAGCCAAGGAGGTGTAGGTTTTCATAGGCAGTATACACATAGTAGGATGGGGAGGAGTAAAACTAGTACTTGACTGCATATGGGGTGGGCTGAGCTAGAGGTGGGATACATATCCAAGGTAGAATAAGAGGTCAGTGGGTAGGAAAGGGTAAAGAGGTCGAAAGTTGGAGTTTATGAGAGAAAGTAGATAAGCTTGGGGATTGGTTGAAGGAGTAGTGGGAGTGGTTAGTTAGATATAAATTTAGAGGTAGTAGGGCGGGTGGAATTTGGAGGTGGGTTAGGGGAGTGGAGTGAGCCCGAGAGTAGAGAGGGTGAATGGAGCGGGGCTGTTCACAAGCAAACAACTGCAGGCTTCCTACTATGTTACCTTACTAACAGCCTGTTTCAGTTGATACGTTATATTTTTTTTAATTATTTCTATCATTTTTGTAGGGTATATGCTTCCGATACCAACTTCTAGGGGGGTTAAACTAAGTATAGTGTGAAGGGGATCCTATTCTAAATGGCTTAAGTTTTACTTGCTATGCCAGGGAGCTTACAATAAGAGCAGTCTGCAAGCCAATTTTTTTAGAAAATTTACCAAGTATTAAATGTAATTAAGCAGTTCATTCTGTCTATTATTTTAAGAGAAACACGTATGCTGGTTAATTACTAAACAGTTGAAGGGTCAGTTTCTGGTAGAGTGGGTTGTTTTTGGAGTGTTTCACAGCTCTATTTCAGCTGAGAAATTACTGTTGGGCTCAGCGAGTAAGAAAAATGATAAGACAGAGTTCCAGTGAGATACTGTGTTCTTAATCCTTAAATTGAGTAGCACAGTCTGCATACAGGTTTGATGCATCCAGAGCTGTTTGTTTTTGCCTTCTGTGTTTCTGGCAGCCATCTTGTGTTGGTAGGGGCCTATTTTCTCTGCTATTAGAGTAGCAGGGCTGCCTGGACCTTGTCTGGCACAAGCTGATTGGTAAAGAATACAGGGGCTAGTAGGATTGGCTAGATTTCTGTGTTACTAGAATCTTTTATTTTTTGTGGTATTCGAACCCTGTGTTTGAGCTGGTTTGGCCTTGTTTGAACCAGGTTCTTCTGTGGTATTCAAACCCTGTGTTTGAGCTGGTTTGGCCTTGTTTGAACCAGGTTCTTCTGAGGTACATCATCTCTGGGACGATTTACAAAATTCATTAGGCTGATTGATAAAGAGAGCAGGGGGTATCAGGATTGGCTAGATTTCTGTGTTACTAGAATCTTCTATTTTTTGTGGTATTTAAACTCTGTGTTTGAGCTGGTTTGGGCTTGTTTGCGGTTCGCATACTGCAGCTGCATTGTTTTTAACCCATTGCAAGATATTACAGCTACAAATTTTCCCTTAGTAACACTTGTGTGATCACCTAGTAGTACTCATCTTAGACTTTCCACCCTTTGCCCCCCCCCCCCACTTAGCTCTCTCTGGCCTCTCTTCCACAGATTCTGACAAATATGGATGGACAGTTTACTACGGTTTCTCCTGCCAGTCTGGTTGATATGGGCATCCTGAGACATTGTAGCAACTGCCTCATGTACATGGGCAGCCCTCTCCTATTACCACTTAGGAACAAAATTTGTGAGAGATGCAATTACATTAAGAACCTAGAGTCTATGCTCTCTCCTTCACAAGCCAGTATATCTGGCACTGAGAAGGTTGTCACCACAAACACCACACTTCAACCACCACCCACACCTACACAACACATACCCACATATGCAAAGGTCCTCAACAAAAACATACCCAAACAAAAGAGATCTCCGAGGCAAAAACACACAAAAACTTGACAGCCCATCACACTGCATACCACACATAATCCACACACCTGTGTCTCACAGCCACTAAGGCATAACCATAAACCCAACATATTAGTCAAAGGAGACTCCATTGTGAGACACACAGAATGTGCCCCTCACCAGACTGGTTAAGGAGAAAGTCACATTTAATTTGTTTGTTAGGTGCCAGAATCTGCCATATCACACATCCACTCAAGTCTAGCAACAACAGGTTACTGTTATGACTCTGTTTGTCCATGTTGACATGAATGACTTGAGAAGTACCTTTCTGGACTATATGAAGAGGGACATGATCGAGCTCATTGAATATGTGTCCCAGGCAGGTATGTCCCTAGCCTTAAACAGCATTCTGCCATCACCTAGAATGATCACTTAATACAAACAGAAAATTATTGACTTTAACAATTGGTGTAGTTTATGGTGTCATTCCAATGGGATCCAGTACCTGACAGCCTGGGAAGACATGATCAAGAGACGGTGATGCATTGCTAGAGATGGCTTTCATCTGTCTCCCTTGGGCTTCAGGCTTCTGACAAAGGCTCTTGGTCTCCCCCATAGTACCTTTTTTAGGCAATGCCATGGGGTCAAATCTACCAACATGAAAATTTCATCAAAATGCAAATTAAAGGTCCTGCTGCTAAATGCTAGGAGTCTAAGCATGAAACTATACTTATTGCAAGCATTCTTAACCCTGGAAGATGTTGACATTTGTGCAGTCACAGAAACCTGGTTCAAAGCTATGGAGAGCACCCCAGCCATACCAGGTTACTCATCCTATCATACATTCAGATGCCAAACCTTTGGCAGCAATGCAAAAGGAGGTGGAGCTTCAATATATATTAAAGGCATACACATCTCCAGGCTGGTCAGACAGTATGACACACAGGAGACACTCCAGGTGCAGATAACCATTGACAGGACACCTATTCAAATCATAGCTAGCTACAGGCCCTCAACTTTGACTCAAGATGCCCACTTCACCTATCTGGACCTCTTCAAATCTATCAAGATTCAATTCTTTACCTGATTCTTGGTGACTTTAACTATCCAACCATAGACTGGAAGAACTACTCATGCCAAAACACAAATGCCCAGAAATTTCTTGATTTCGTCAATGCAAATGCCTTGGATCAGCTGGTCAACACCCCCACCAGAGGTGATAATATCCTGGACTTGGTATGAACCAACATGAGTAACCACTTCAGCATCCCTACATTGTCATCCTCCTAGTAAGAGCCGACCACAAAGTGGCCACTTTCAAAGTCACCATCTCCCTCAACCCCCCCCCCCCCAGCCAGGATCAAACAAAAAATAACTATTCCAAAGTTGATTACAACCTCCTGAGGGAAGGTATAAACAGCTTCACAGCCCCCTCCCCCTCCATAGGAACTGGCACAAATGTCCAAACCTACATCTAAATACTATAGGAGAATTTATGTAGCTCTGTGGTATCAGGAATATCCCACAGGACAAAATCATCCTGTCTGGTAGACATCTACAATAAATAAACTCTATAATAAAAGGAAAAAAATTACTGTCCAGGACCAAGAAGGAGCAGGTGCCTAATTGGAAGCAGTGTTTCCTTTGCCTGAACAAGCAAATAAGAGCACCAGTGAAATCCTCCAAAGCAAACTTTGAGTCCAAACTGGACACATCTTCTAAAGACAATCATAAGGTATTCTTCACATATGTCCACAATCTCAAAAGAACCACTCAGATCTGCTCAGAACTGGTGGTCAAGGACACGGCATACACAAATGCCATAGATATAGTCAACTTGCTGGAAGACAGGTTCAGCAAAAACTTCACCCTTCTGTCCCCCCATTAGTAAACCAGGATATTCCAACACCTGCCCCCCTCCCGTTATCTCTAGGGAGCAAGTCATCACTTCCCTCTCAGAGCCAAAAAATACAGCCTTCATGGGACCCGATAACATCCCAGGCTGCATCCTACATGAACTCGGTCAGGAACTTGCAGAACCATTAAGGACCCTATTCAGCCAAAGCCTGAGTACTGGCTTTATCCCAGCCAAGTGGAAGGCAGCCACTGTCATCCCTTTGCACAAAGGTAGAGCATTCACCGATCCAGGAAATTATAGACCCATCAGCCTAACTAGCCTAATCTGCAAAGCCATGGAATGGATTATCATGGATCTCATTAACAAGGACTCTGACAACCTCCAAACACTCAATCCCACACAGTTTGGTTTCATCAAGGGAAGGTCATGCCTGTTAAACTTGGTCGACTTCTTCGAGACAGTCACCAAAGCCATGGACGAGGGGAAGATGATGCACAACAACTGACCTAGCCAAAGCCTTTGATACTATTCCCCACTCGGGTATAATAGATAAACTCTCTCAACTAGGCATCAATCTGTATGTTACCAGATGGGTAGCAAACTGGCTCACTGATAGAACCATCCAAACACCAGCGGCCAGCATAATGCAATACAATGACACTGAAGTCTGAAATAAGATTAAAAATTGTAATTTATTTTATATAATAGTAGTAAATACTTCCAAACCGGTTTTGGCTATCAAGTCTTCATCAGTGGGTACAGTTTCCCCTCTATTAAGAATGATGGGTATTTATATATATCCCCAATCAATGGAAAACATGGTACAGTCCAACCAAATGGTTAAAGTGCATTTTTATGTTTCAAGCATCAAATAAGGTTCAAACATGGTATTTAATACATCAAAACCAATAATATTTGTATAATGGTGAAACAAAAAAATAAACAATAAGAAAATAAAAATATAAAATGAGTTTGGAGGAAGCAAATGATATCAAGTTGTGTATATGAAGAAAGAAAAATAATGCTCTGGAGTGCATCATGTTTGTTATATTCAGTTTGGCTAGGGGACATCCTCTGTATGTCTCACACATTGCTATCTTAGTAAGGGAATTTATTAAGTGAATTTGATGTATGTTATTGGTTAATTATAACACATGTATTCTAATATATATATATATATATATATATATATATATATATATATATATATATATATATATATTTTTTTTTTTGTATATCTTAATATATAATATGTGAGCATGTCATATAAGGAGGCAAACGGTCTATCCAATTCTCTAGTATTTCATAAAATCTAGAGTTCTAACATATACCAATGGAGTGTCCTATTTTATAAGATCTTTATACAAAGGGCATGCTTCATCATATGAAGTGGCTACATACATATTTATGTACTTATAAGTATTTCTGACCCACAACTAGACTAGCCCACAGTAAACCAGCTAGTCAATTGATCAAAATATTTATACACAGTCTAAAAACTGTTAGCAAATGATTATAAAATCATATATATGAATAACAATTGACACATTTATTTCAATATGTATGTATGTATGTATATATATTCCTGTGTCATATATATGTACATGATTTAAAAGGACTGATGTTCTACCTGATTACTCGATATATTTAAACAAAAGACATGCTCTACTTAGACATAGTATATTCACACATATACAACTACACATGACCTAATGAAGGCCTACGGAAAAAATGATTCATAACTACCACTAGTCAATAAGTTCTTGTAATACACATAACATCTTCGAGCTATTTACAAGTGATCATTAAGACCGGGGGAAAGAGTCACCCCAAATTGATAATCCAGTATTTCTCTTTGTGGTTTAAGATGGTGTGCCAACCTTGTTGGTTACTTCTGTCCCCTGTAATTTTGTCAATAACCATGAACATAAAGTTTGCAGTAGTGTGTTTAGTAGTGTGTCTATATAAAGCATTGGTTTCTTTTCTGTTCCTGATATCGCTTTTGTGTTCAGTCATTCTTGTTCTAAGTGAGCGAGAAGTCTGGCCTATATAGAAAGCTTTACATTGGCAAGTAGCTAGATAAATGATCCAAGTGCTGCTACAATTTCCAAATAGTCTGGAATTATACACTCTATTAGTGTTTGCGCTGGTAAATTCTTTCAATTTACTTACATGTGAGCATGAGCTACAATGACCACAAGGGAAGGTGCCCAAGAGTTTGTCTCCAGTCATAGTCATTTGTTGATATATAGCACCCCCACTCTCCTTGTGCTTATAATGGGAAAAGAGGCCTCCCAATATTTTTCCACGTCGAAATGAAAACATACATTTAGGGCCTAATAGTTTTCTTAATTCATCATTGGCCAATAGTATGTTCCAATGGCTATTCAGTATGTTCCTAATAACATTGTGATTCCTTCCATATGTGGTCACAAACTTAAGAGTGGATTCTTCCATGGTAGTTGTTCGTTTTTTATATTGTAACAAGGTGTTTCTATCTTGGATAGTGGACCATTCACTTGCTCTATGTATATCTGATTCTCTATATCCCCTGTCTCTAAATCTATGGTAAAGATCTATTCTGGCTTGTTCAAAGTCTTGTTCAGATGAACTAATGTGTTTAATACGCATAAATTGCGATTTTGGTATATTCCGGATGGTGTGGTTAGGATGCATACTTGATGCATGGAGCAGAGTGTTATATTGTGAATATTTCCGGTACGGTATGATCATACTTTGAGTACCAAGATGTACCGGAAATATTTACAATATAGTGGTCAAAATTCAGAAGCAGAAGTGCTCAAGTCACATATATTCAAGAACTATGTTCAGGAAAATTCATCTTCCCTTTTTTCTAGTCTGTCCTCACCATAAGTTGTAGACTGTGGATCACCTTGCTGTACCGCCCTTCTACCTTGCCTCTTGGATACACAGAATGTCCAGTCTCCTTAACATCATGTCATCCACTTCAAACTATGTCCTGTTAACAAACCTATATTCAATGTAGCAGTCCTTAATTCATGTTGAGCAGTTCATGATTATTGGTTTTAAGTCCAACGTTTTGCTCAACAGAGTTATCCCTGGTAACCCTGGCTGGGAACTGGACACCGGCTGGCCATCAGCTTACTGATCCAGGGTTCTTAGGCTTTACGGCAGGCACACACTGCCCAGTACAGGCACATAGACCTCTCTCACCATTAACATATGTCTCTGGCATAGGTTGGATCCTCAACTAATTTTTCATTGGCAAATACTCATGCCCATTTTTGTCGACATTAGGTAACATGACCAAATCACCTAGAGCCAATTTTACACTGTCAAGTGGCCAACCCTGACATGGCATACAGTCTGTGATCTGAGTTCTCCTGTCTAGAGGATACTGTGCATCAAAGCTGATGGCTAAACTACTTCCCTGATAGACACTGTCTGTGCTGCTGCCCATGACTCCATTCAGTATTTTTTCAGGCACATACTAACCTTTGCTGGCACATCCACAGATATCTATTCAGTCAAGGAACAGATGAAGGAATGTCATCAGAAGTTTTATGTGAACTACTCTACATTACAGGATACAAGATACAGTAGATAATCAGATAAAAATACCAAAAACACTTACAGAAATGTATATCAGAGTACACAAGGGTAATTACTACAGCAGAGAAAACATAATGTCTAACCTAAGAACGTATCAGTGCTATGCCTGTAGGCAAATGATAATCATGTAAATTACATACTACTTTTCAAACCTGTATACCAGTACCTGAAAACTGGGATGTTTACACCAGTAAGTCTACAGTCTGACTGCTTTGCAGAAGCCCTGCAACAGTGACAAAATACTGACTTCCAGCCAGAGCTGGATCATGATTAAATTGGGCCCTAGGCAGGGTAATAGATCAGGCACCCCCCCAAAACACACATACACAGCAGCCCCCCACAACATTTTAGTGTTCAATTACTTGGCTACTTCTCCCCAGTTGGCATAAACATTGTACAATCCTGTCAGTGGGCACACTATTTTCTTCTTGACTTCTACAATAATTACAGGTATTTAGATTTAATTTAAATCTTTTATTTCAAATGTTATAGCACAAACACTGATAGGCATTTGCTAAACAAAAAAAAATACAGTCTTAAAACAGCAAAACTTCTTGTGTAGTTCCATAGAGTCAAGTCGAATTCATGCTTCTAAAATGCAAAACTTTAAATCCAGATCATTCGAACAGCTGAGTTTATTGACTAAATCACAAAAAATAAAAGGACAGTTAAGCACTTTCGTCCCTCAACAACAAGCAAGGGGACTTCATCAGAACAGCCATTACACTTCAAAATCTTCCTTTTATAATGAATCAATTAACTGGTTGTTACACCCATAACGACATTTAAAGTGAACAGTGCTTTTTACAAGCAACATCACACACAAATTTGAATGCACACAGTAAAAAATCACTTAAAAAGTATCTTACTATAAAATATTACTAAAAACCTAATAAAAGAAGCATATGCTCTTAAGATGTAAAAATAAAATGTTAAAACACTGTTGAAATGTATAATACATTAATAAAAAAATAATGAAATATATTACCTCTCACTGTGCACACTATTTTCTTCTTTACTTCTAATATAATTAAATATATTTGGATTTAATTTAAAACTTCTATTTCAAATTTTATAGCACAGACAGTGATAGACATTTCTAAACAAAACAATACAGTCTCACAAAGAAAACAGGCTTAGCATTAAAATTTGTCTAATCTTGAAACTCACATTCATTAAAATGGCATTAAAACCCACATTACAAGAAAATGCTTCACGCCGGTGATGGATGAAGTTTTTCTTTGGGTTGTTTTCAAACCATAGACCCCTTGCACATATTTTAGGACCATGTACACATGCATGCGTTTTTTGATTCACCTTCCCGATTGCATTAAATTATATTCCTTGAATAATACACCACCACTTGATAGAGTGCATTTTAATTTTGCAGATTTAAATATTTCCAGTAAACAATAAACAAAATGTATGAACAAAGCTGTCCATATGAGAATAATATTTCAGCCATAAAAGACCACTTAAACTTACAATCCACCAATATCAGTTAATATGCACAATCTCTGCAAAAGTAAACGTCATCTGCAAAATTCCATATTAAAGAGATATGTAACTAATGAAGAGGCTGCTACCAGCAAACATCACCACTTCCCTTAAAGTACAACACAGTATCAGCAATCCATCTGTGTGTTGTAGGAATAGAACCCCACCTTTTGCATCAAAAGTAAGTATACTGTCTGTTGTGCTACTAACACTGCTTTCAAATTCTATAGCACAATGACCATGACCATTTGCTAAACGAAACAGTTACATGTTTAAAATAGACTTAGCATGCACAGCAGTAAACTTCTCTTCCCTTGTAGCTCACAATTCCTTGAAAATGCACTGAAACTCAATTCCTTTAAAATGCACTAAAACTCAATTCCTTTGAGTAGTCTGATACTTGGTGTACTGGTTTCAGGCTTCTGTCTCCTGTAACCAAGGTGCAGGGTTTGAACTTGAGCAAATTAACTAATCTACTATCCATAGCAAGGAGATTTTACATATACACACCTCACCAATAAATGGAACGTCGTCAGGCAGCAAGTGTGGTTCCGCATCCAGGGTAGCAAGAATTACGTGTTTGTTAGGCAACAAGTGTGTTTCTGGGTCTTGTATGTAAATTCTGCAAGCGGAACGTGGAAAAGAAGAAGCAAATAACAGGTTTGTGCCTTAACGCACGTAGAGAAGCACAGATGCAGAGGATGATCTAAAAGAAAAATGCCCTTAAAAAAACACTTGTAAGATTTTTCCTATTAAAAAAGAAGATGTTGTGGCAGCCCCCCAGCCAGCAGGCCTCATCCCAGCCAGTGGGCCTTAGGTGACTGCCTAGGTTGCCTAGTACTATTTCCAGCTCTGCTTTCAGCAGCACATTGTAGGGCTGTAGTCACAATACATGACTACTAAACTGCTCATGCATTTCTGAAAAGAATGCAGCTTAGACTGAAAATATTATTCTCAAATGGTGAAATAATTTAAATACATGCATTATACCATATTTTGCCAATAGTTCACTAGCTGTTCTATATTCTTAACAAGGCACTAATTTAGTAGTGCAAAAAATATATGAAGCTAATTAGTAATATTTTGGACCCTTTATATTCAACTTGTTTTATCTTAATTCACTTGTTTATTTTATTCATTTGATAACAGGGTATGCCCATTAGCTGCAAATACCCCTTTGACACAGGTACTTTGCTGGACAATTTCATTGTTATTCCCATATTTTGCTTCAGAATTTTATGCTGCTGCAGACCATATCCAGGTTTATAACTTTATCCAACCTACTTGTCAAGCCACTTTATAAACCTCTCAAGTCTTGGCTACTTTTATTCTGATGAAAGACAATTCAGTGCCTACTACTCTGCCATTAAATCACTGATCCCATGCTTTCCTCCTGATTTGGGGTTTATAATCATCTGCAAGCTAACCTTGGGAGTGCTGCACTTTGTAAGTACTGTCTTTATATACCAGAATTAAAACTGTTTCTGATCCTTGTACAAGTAGATGAATATATAGCCAATTAAATAAATCTCTCCTCAAAAGATAATTCTTTAATCTTTCAGATTGGATTTGTGAGCATTCTTTGCACCTGTGCAGTCCATTCTTATGCTTTAATTTAGGTTAGAGCCAAAATGATACCTCAGGTTCAAGATCAATACTATCTAGGTTCCTGAGGTGTGTCTTTAATACTCCAGGTTCCGTGGTGTTAAGTATTTTGGAATGTACGCCAATGTCACCGGGACAGTCTTGCATATTAGCAGGAAAATGAAGAAGGAGATGTTAAGGTAAAATAGAAAACATTATTAAAGCAATGGGTATGAATTTTCAAGAACTTAAGTAGTTCTTGATAGACCCAAGCTGGATCTGTAATTGATCAGTTTCTGAACAGTGCTATAATACAGTAAACAAATAATTTATTTATTTGTCATGTGTTTATAGGTAAAGTCTGACTGGGCCATAATGTACCCATTTTCAGAGGAGGTCAGGGGAGAAAAGCTCTACGATCCTAGAAATTAAAACATTACTTTGACAAAGTTGATACAGAGCACTTATATAACAGATGATTTACATAACAGAGTATCATGCATAATAGAACTATCAATAAGGTAAATTTAAGTATAACATGTTACTTAAGTTGAAAAATATATGAGGGAAACTCCTAAGATCATGTAAAATATTACAAAGATTGAAAGAGTGTAGGACTAATGAAAGATATAATTCATATAAGACATAAGATATTTAATGTGAGACATACAACACTTTAAGTAACTTGAAACAGAGTGGGCCTTTTGAAAGGTAAAGCAATTGCATTAGACAGACATTATATATTTTGAGAGGTGAAAGAATTAAGGCAAGAGTGATAGACAGTTATATAAAATAATCAGAGTGTGGTCTCCTCAGATAAGTTAACTCAAGATAAAATAATTAATGGAATTAAAGTAAGGAAAGAGGTGAGATTGAGAGGAAGGGAAAAGAAGACAGTGAGAGATGTCGACAGATGGAGGCTGTATGCATAGGATAGAGTAGTCGAGAAAATTGGAAGATAGTTGAAGGAGGGTAGAGAAAGAAAAGTTAAAGGATGATTGGAAAATAGGGTGAGTACTTTAACCAGGACTAGAACTAGAGCAGATCTGTGATTTGGCTAAGTATTCTTTTAGAAAGCATTTGAAGGTGTGTAGGTTAGAGATAGTTCTGGTAGAGGTAGGGAGTTCCAAATGTTTTCAATTGGAGTAGGAGTAAGGGCTTTGTCTTGAGGATTGGTGAGGAGTTGCTTATCTTCTGATCTGTGATTTCTGTTTGGAGATTATAAGTTGATTAAGGGGTTAAAGGCTGAACAAGCTAATCATTTCTAAATGATGTTATATACAGTTATAAGTTGAATGCAGTGAAGATGGAGGGGGAGTTTGAGTCAGTTAAGGGAATGCAGAGCTTTACAGTGATAAGTGAAGGGGATTGCACTACTAGCAAACCTAGCAATTGTGTTATAACAGCTTTTGAGTTTGTTTTTTATGTAAGTCTGTAGATTGGTTGGGATTAAGGGCCCATTAGTAGTGAGGGCAAAAGGCAGGATTTGGCTAGAGTAATTTTGGTAGGTGTGCTCAGGAAATGTTTATTCCTGTATAGTTTCTGGTGAGTTTTCTTGATACTACTTTGGATGTGGAGTTGAACTTAAGATTACCATCAGTTATGACTCCTAGTAGTTTGGTATGGTAAACCGATTCAATTTCAGTATTGTTTGCAGAATAGATCTAGAACATTATTTTGTTAGAGGAGTGAGATTTGTGAGTAAAAAGAAGGAGCTTGGTTTTATTGGGGTTGAGGGGGAGCTGAGTATTAGTAAGCCAAGTTTCAGTGGAAGTGAAAGCTTGTTGGGTTATCTGTTGTAGGATTGTTAAGGTGTTTGAGGAACAAATGATTGTGGGGTCATTGATATATTGAAGTAGGGTATGTTCACAAGAGTATGAATGTTAGTTATTGATAAAGACAAACAGAAGTTGACCAAGGATGGATCCTTGTGGCACACCTTTGGAGGGGAGGAGGCATGGTGAAATGGAGTCTTGCCATTTTACTGCTTGTTGTCTGTTTGCTAGGTAGATAGAGAGCCATTGAACTGAGGGAGATGTTAGACCAAGATTGGAAAGTTGTTTAAGAAGTCTTGAATGAGAGACCACGTCAAAGGCTTTTGACAGATCTAGAAATATCATTGATACGAGTTTGTCAGAGTCATGAGGTTTGTTGACAGTGTCCATAAATGATAGTAAGTCAGTAGAAGTGCTGAGAGTTGGCCAAAAGACATGTTGGCTGTCAGCAATTAGATTATTTTGTCAGAGATAGTGAAGAAGTTGTTGGTATATGCATTTTTTCTAGGATTTTAGACAGGAGAGACAAGATGGCTATGGGATGAAAATTTGTTATGTCAGCAAAATTACCTCCTTTACGTAAAGGGTTAATATGTGGCATTTTCCATAAGTTAGGGGCATAGGATTCAGCCGTGGATCTGTTAATAAGGATGCTAATTCATTCTGCTATTGCCTCTGGAGCTAGATTTAGGTACTCTGGAGGGATGGGGTGTCAGCTGAGGTACATCAAGGTTTTAGCTTTTGTAATAGTTTTTTTAATTACAGTTATAGGGACTGGCTGAAAGGTAAAGTGGGTATGGTCAGGTATTTGGGTATTGGAGAGGTGGCAGTTATGTGAATGAGGTGAAGGGAATGTGCTAGGGTCAGGGCAGGTGGGGTTTGCTGTTATGGATGAGGGTATGTTAGATGAGTTTGAGGTTAAGCTGGCTATGTATTCTATGAAGTATATATTGAATATGGTGGCTGTATAAAGAGGGGAAATTTCTGTGTTGTTTTGGTTCCTGGGTTTAGGATAGATGATATGGAGGACCATTTTTTATGGTTGCTTTCTTTATGAGTATAGTAGGATTTTGTATCCATGGTGACGTCTTTTAACCTGGTTGTCAGGTTTCTAAATAGTTGTACATTTTTGTAATTTTTATTCTTTTGTCAAGTAATCCATGCTCTGTCTCTACTTCTCATAAGAAGTTTGCATGACTTGGTGAAAAATGTGGCATGGTTATTTTTTATTCTTCTCATAAGAAGGTGCTATGGTATTAAGAATGCTTAGAAAAATTATATTGAAATGTTTAACTGCTTTATTAAGGGAGAGTCATTTCAAGATGGACCAGTTTATAGCTTTCAGAGATTCATTGAAGAATTTCTTATTAAATTTTGATAGATTGCATATAGTTATGAACTTGTGTTCCTTTCTTAGTTAAGAGATTGTCTTGTGGGCATAGGCTGCTATGGGGTCACTTAAGGATTCTGGGAGTGTCTTTTTTAAATTGCAGCAAACTGCTTGCTACAAATTTAGCAGTCAGTTGCTACAGTTTATAGTCTGGCTACAAATATTG
Source organism: Protopterus annectens (assembly GCF_019279795.1). Lineage (NCBI taxonomy): Eukaryota > Metazoa > Chordata > Ceratodontiformes > Protopteridae > Protopterus > Protopterus annectens. Next base: position 561,967,616 of record NC_056750.1, read on the forward strand.
TTACAGCACTCATGTTTTAGTTAAAAAAGCTGTAGCAAACTGCTATCTACAAAGTAGCAAGCAGTTACTACAGCTTAGGCTACAGCACTCAGGTTTGATCTCAAATGCAGTACTGGCTTTAAAAAGCCAGTGTTGTATTAGAGGGAGATTGGGATTTGCTGATCATACCTTTAACACATTGTGCCTGGAGCAATTGCCCCTCTTGCCCCACACTAGCTACATCATTGTCCAGGATAGTATTTTTTTTCAAGAATGGGAATGTTCTGTTCTGGGGTGGATATATAGCACAGCAATGCATATGTGTTTGGATATATTAAGTTTTAGGAAAGAGATAATGATTTCTGCTGTTCCAAATTTAGGGATTGTATCAGAAAAGGAAGTTACTGTAACATTATTTGGGAAAAGTAGGGCTATTCTGCCTGTTTTTTACGTGTTCTATCTAACCTGATAATATTGTAGACAGGGGGTGGTATTTCAGCATCTTTTATTTCAGGTTTTAGCCAGGTCTGTGTTGCAGCCAGGATATCTGGGCTATACTGAGTTATCTAGGCATGAAAGTCAGTGATTTTATTCCATATGCTTCTAAGATTAAGAGTGATGATTTTTAGAGTTTTTGTATGCATTCTCTGGTTTGTAGTATGGTTAAGACCTGGGTCGGGCTGAATATCACCACAAAGTTGGATGATAGAGAAGGATGGTTTATTTAGAAAGGATGTTTTGGATGAGATGAGTAGAAACTTTAATTTTAAGTTGGGATAGACAGTCTTGAATATTTTAGAGTAAAAATAGGAGAAGGGAGATATAGAGAATAAGGTTGGGGAAATGATTGAGAAGCTAGTGGAAGAATGATTGAATGGAGAGGATGAGGTAATAGCTGAGGTATGTTTTTTTGAGTATTACTGCTGGTGGGGGTGTTAGGCTAGAAAGGAGGAGAAGGAAGAGTAAAGAGAGGCATGTGGGTATCAGCACGGTTAGAACTGTAAGATTATTGTAGTACAGAGACATGAGGTGTTTATAGACGAAAATACAGAGATGAAAGTATTTAGTAGCTTTTGGGGAGAAAGTAAGGGTTATTTCTAAAAAGGATAGTAGTGTGCAACAGGGGTGGGTCTGATTTAATGACATAAGGTATGGATGGGAATGTTAATAGTAAGATAAATTAGTTAGAATGGGGAAGTGTGGCGGAGGTGGAGTAAGAGTGAGTGAGGGTGGTCAGGAATTGGGGGTAGGGTAGGGGAGCAGAATGAAGCCTAAGTGCAACAAGGGCTAAATGGAGCAGGTTACACACTGCAGTGGACAGTTTATCAGAAAACAACAGTCTGTAAAACTACAGTGAAACAGAAAGCAATCCAAATCTTATGATTTTGAAACAAGGAATCCAAGCTGGCTGCAAATTAGCTAAATGCTCACTTAAGTTACCTTACAAAATACTATATTGAAATAGGTTACAAAAGAATATGTGAAAAGGGAAGTAGGGGTTAAAATTATGACTTGCCAAATCCACTGTAATTTATATTTTTTGCCAAAAAAAAGGTTCTAAGCAAACAAATCAATTTATACCTTCAGATCTAATTCAGTTTGTTATTTGTATGGGTTGTAGAGAGGGTGATTCCACTAGCCAAGTAATCATATATACATGAATAAATAAATAAAAATAAATACATTTTTACACCCTCTCCCTTCATTTCACAGTTGTTAGACAGTATCTCAGATCCATACCAAAGCATCTTGCTGACATATTCTAGAGGAGAGGAATATTACCCAGACTGCAAGCCCTTGGTGGAGACTGAGGACTCTAGTACAATAGCCATGTCTGACACTTGTACAACAGACATTGTCAAGACAGTGGGTAGAGCATAAGAAAAGCACTCTGAGGCTGTCAGGATATCAGTGTATTGGTTGGCATTCACCTCAGCACCACTCACAACCTAGCAGTGTGTTATTAAATAGATATTGTATTGGCTAAGCTGCAGTGTGATTTCTGGATATTGATTGCACAGTACTGTGCACCAGCAGATGGCAGACAGTATGTTTTAGTTGCGTAACATGTTGTGTAACATGCATGCATGTATTGTCAGTATGATTGTGTGGGCCTAGTAAAAAAATACATGCTGAAATTCTTTGAATTATAACTGCAATTCTTGAAATTAAGGAACTGCATGTCTAAATTTAGGGTAATACATATTAAAGCCAACACTGAGTATCTAAGAGTATCCCCCACTGTGAGATACAATAGACAATAGTCTTGGAGTGTCATCATGGTGTGTGTGTGTGTGTGTGTGTGTGTGTGTGTGTGTGTGTGTGTGTGTGTGTGTGTGTGTGTGTGTGTGTGTGTAAGCCCTTGGTGGAGACTGAGGACTCTAGTACAATAGCCATGTCTGACACTTGTGCAACATACATTGTCAAGACAGTGGATAGAGCATAAGAAAAGCACTCTGAGGCTGTCAGGATATCAGTGTATTGTTTGGCATTCACCTCAACATCACCCACAACCTAGCAGTGTGTTATTAAATAGATATTGTATTGGCTAAGCTGCAGTGTGATTTCTGGATATTGATTGGTGGTCCAGTTTCATATGGCATCCCAAAGACATGACTGTAAGTGAACTGGCAATTTTTCACATTGCTAATAGTATAGACAAATCAGCATCAAATGGAGCCCTAGGCATGGTAATGGACCAGGCCCCCACCCCTACAGCTATTTCAGTGTCCCACTGCTTGGATGTATCTCCCCAGTTATCATAAACATTGTACAAACCTGTCAGTGGGCACACTATATTCTTCTTTACTTTTACAATAATTACAGATATTTGGAATTAATTTAAAACTTTTATTTCAAATTTTTAAATACCTTCATTGCATTATCTTTTAAGACATAGGCAAACATACCTTTATATAAAAAACAAACCACATCAACATGTTCCTAGTTACTTTTATTTTGAATTTTGAGCATAAACACTGATTGTCATATATTAAACAGAACAGACTCACACTGAAAACAGACTTAGTATGAGCAACAGTAACACTTATCTTCCCCTGAAACTAACATTCATTGAAAATGCACTGAAACTCATGATCATTAAAAATTCATCTGGCCAGTGACAGATTAAATGTACCTTAGATCCCAGAATGTTTTCAAACCATGGACCACCTTCACACATTTTAGGACCATGCATAAAATGCATTTGTTCTTTGAGTCACCATCCTTTATAATTCTTGTCTGAAACAACAACATTTGTCAGAGTGTGTTTTAAATTTAAAGTTTTGAACTTTTCTCTAGTAATCAGTCAAACAATGTGTATGAATCAATAATGACAAAGGTACCCATTTCAGAACATTTTGGCCATAAAAGGCCACTTAAACTGTTGTCATTATAATCCACCAGTAGCTATACTCGACAATTATGACCACTTTATTGACTATGTATATATCATATGTCCAATTGTGATAAATATGACCACTTTCTTTTTAAATTGGTATTCCAATTTACTTTACACAAATACATACTAGTCCTGCAAAGATGAACTAATGACTAACTTTTTCACCTCAGCAGGATCAGTCATTTTTATCCATATAAATTTACCAATCCAAGCTACATTGTTTACTGCATCCCTCTCAGACTTCCATGGCAAAAATAATAAAAAAAAAATAATGACTGAAGTCACTTGTTTCACATTGTTTCACAGAAACACACAGTAGCCAAAGTATTCCAGCCTAGTTCACACACACACACACACACACACACACACACACACACACACACACACACACACACACACACTCACATACACATACATGCACCCTAGTCTTATAAAGCCAGAATAAAGAGTTTAAAATAACCACATAAGAGCATAAGTTGTTGTCATCCACAGAGAACCCCCAACTCCCACCAGCAGTTATAGCCACTTAGCTGACTGTGTTTAATCTTGTTATAAAGAAATGTATTAAATGTACTTTATTGGTAGTTTTAGATGAACTACATGAAACTGTATAAACATCACTACCATCGCACCATAAGATCCAACCATGTGCAGCACAGTTTAAACAGAAGAGTATGAGAGCATAAGAAATATTAACTACCTGATAATATATGCTCAGTCAATAAGCAGAATCTCTGCAGAAGTAAAAGTCATCTGAATAATTCAATATTAAAGATAACTATCAGTAATGCAGAGGTTGCTTCTAGTAAACAACTCTGTACTTCGTCACTTCAACTACAAATGCAGTGCCTGCTACCCCTGAAGAATACATTGCCTATGCTGGTAATGTAGTGATATTGCCATAGCATTTCCTGAACTAGATAATCTATGTAATAGGAAATGGATGGCAAATAACAGGTTTACAGTTACTAGGCAAACAGTCCTGGAGACCTTTAAGAAGCCTAGCCCAAATTCCCAGTTGCTCCAAAACACTGTCTAGTTAAGTAACTTTCTTAATGTCATACAGTAGGTAAGTGAGGGTGGAATGATTCATACCCTGCACCCTCACCACAGGAAGCAGCCCATTAACAAGTTGGAGCTTTAGACCTGATGGCAACTGCCAGATTAACAGCTTTTAAATAAATGCAGAAGTTCTTTACAATCAGATCTTGTGGAGGAGACTCTAGCACAGTAATATGCGATAATGACTATATAACGGATGCTGAATAACAGACCAGGTTTTACATCCATATGTATACTCCACATGTATTCTGTGAACTGCAGAAACTACAAAGTTCTAATGACTAACTGCAACCCAGCCCCAAAGAAAGAAGAAAACAAAAAAGCTAAAGGAGGTCTTGCAGTTGGTGTGGAGGACTAAGGGTCTTGTCTCCCATACCTAAGAAACAGCACTTGAAATTGAGCAAGTTACTTAGTTCAGGGCTGGATCCAGCACTAGGCAGCCTAGACTGGCTAGGGGGACACGCCACACAACATTATTTAAAAAAATAGTCAGACCCTGGCCAATAGAGGTGTATGTGTGTATATGTGAGTGCGTGGGGTATGTATGTGTGTGCATGCATATATATATATATATATATATATATATATATATATATATATATATATATATAAATGCATGTGTGTGTGTGTGTGTGTGCTTGTATGAGTGTCAGCATTTGTGCGTGTAGTCATATAGGATAAGCTCAGTATTAGAGTTATGCCTTTTACTGTCTTAACAAAAATTAGCTGCACAATTTTTCTCCCACTTTGAGAGAACAGCAGGTGTGTGTGTGTGTGTGTGTGTGTGTGTGTGTGTGTGTGTGTGTGTGTGTGTGTGTGTGTGTGTGTGTGTGTGTGTGTGTGTGTGTGTGTGTGTGTGTATGCCAGCATGTCTGTTTGCATGCACGTGTGTGTGTGTGTGTGTGTGTGTGTGTGTGTGTGTGTGTGTGTGTGTGTGTGTGTGTGTGTGTGTGTGTGTGTGTGTGTATGTGTCCTGCTTTCCTACGCAGGACCTATTCTCCACCTTGTGTCTATTTCCTCACATTGTGTCCATTGCCTTAGAGAGTGAATTCTGGCTCCCATGTAATCAGAAAAGGGATAAAGTAGGTATGGGAAAATTAATGAAATGAAAGTCAGGATTCCCATGAAGTTTTCCTGTGTTCCTCCCTTTTGATTAGGTTACACAGGTTGGGTTAAATGCTTGATAAAGAAAAACTGAAACTTGCCACTTAGAAATCTATTTGTAGGTAATCAAATCATTTCAGACTTGTATTTTCCATGTGAAGCCACAGTTCCAAGAGACATCAAAGCCCTGACCCTTTAAATATCAGGATGCAAATTATTCTTTACTGATGACATGTAAGCAGTGATTTAAATAATATTACATGGCATTTCACTTATCAAGTTCCTTACAAATTCCACAAAACTCCTGCACTGAATTAATCCATTCCATATCGAGGTATATGGTCATTTGTGGACAATGCCACCCAACTTCTTATCCTGAATATTTCTTCCCTGTTCTCCCAGTCACTGTATCAGAAGCTAAGTGCCTTACTTCCCTGCATCCTTCCCTGAATTTGGCCTACGAATAGAGACTCAGATAGACATTGTTTTATTCTTTTATAACATTGTACTGTTGAAATCTACTTTGAAGTACCCCACTTCTGTCTTGGCCTTCACCTTTAGTGGTTCTATAGAGGAACCAGTTTGCCCCAGTACAGCTTAAGAACTGAGAACTGGAGAAATGCAAGTCTGTCCCATCAATGTCATTTTGGACCCGATTATTGTTAACTTTATCTTCATTGTTGGCAGATAAAGCAGTGATCATGGAATAAGTGGTCTCTTAATAGGAGAGGTGATCCCTATTAAGTCTTGCCCAGTTCTGTCCAGACATGATAACCTTCTTATCTCAGCCCAAAATCTAAGAATCTTTTAGAATGTCTCCCAGAATATTGTTTAAGAAAATCTATCAAATCTAGTGAGCTGTGTAGCTTTGCAAAATACAATAATGTACTCCTCTGTGTAATAATAATGGGAATTCCTGGGAAGACTGAAATGGAAATGTCATTCAGGTGCAGTATGGAGTAGTTATCTACCTTGCAAAGCCTTAATCATACACCTGTAGTCAGACGCTGTATGTAGTGTTTCAAGTAACAACACGTCCACCATTATACACTCTTACACATGTGTACTTCCATGCCAGCATCTGGTCATTGGGATGACTGCTTGGATATACCTGTCTCTGACGTGCCTGTGCTGGTGAATGTGTTTGTAGGTTTGCAGGACAGGAAAAAGGAGAATGACACTGGGTGGCATTACATCCAAGGAGAATGACACTGGGTGGCATTACGACCATGTTTATGTTTTAACTTAAGGGTCATGAGTTAAATCTTTCCCCTCATAATGTGATTTCTTCTGTTATACAATTTGGGGATTTTGTGATAGATTAGGTTAGTGTGCTTGTTCTTTTTGGGTGAACAACATTTTTCATCACTTTTATTAAGAGATCATTTTGTGACTGAGTTTTAAAACATGCCCATTTCCCCAGAAAAGTGTTTAGTATTACAGATGTCTTCTAAAAGTAGTTTGAAAATTATGGAACCAGGAAACACCACTGAAGTAGTTTGAAAGTAATAAAAACTCTACTGGTGACCAGAATCTTTATAAAACTGTTAAGATACAAGAACCACCACAAAACACCTGCTAAACAACATGAGAAAAGGCTGGCCACAAGTTTGCAAACACATATGATGAAAATATTACAATAATGAAAATTTTGAGTTCCTCTAGGGAAAAATCACATTGCAAAGTAATGCAAGAAAAGTCACATTCAAAATGTTAAAGAAACAAACAAAGACAAACAGTAGGGAATCTTAACTTTGGCACCATACCATGAATGCCATAAAGTAACCTGCATCTTGGTATGCTGTTTATATAAGTGGATAATATAATGTGAACACATACTTTAAATACATTCCTCCAGTGACGCTTTCAATGCAGAGATCAGATATCACTTCATATAGTTCCCTGAAACAGTGGACTTACTAAGAAAAATTTTAAATAATTTATTACATAATAATCATATCAAGACAAGTGGGAAAGTTGGATTTATTAATTTTGACAATATTTTCCCAGGCTTTGCTTTCGTTGGCAAACTGTAGTGGTTTGGTAAATCTGGCCTCACCTCCTCCCAGGTGATGAATATCACAGTAATGACTTTCACCTTCTTGTGTTTTGATACTCCATTAACCGTATTTCTGAATGTCCCGGTATATCTTTAGCTCTTCTGTGAACACTATTGCACTGATTTAGCCTCTTAGCCATTTGATCGCATATGTCGACACAGTAGCATGGCTTATTAGTTATGAGATACAACGTCATTTAAATCTTTAGATGTAATAAAAGGAAATAGGAATGGTACCGGAGTTATATATGATGCATGTTGATATTTTCTATGTTGCTTCTTCTAGATCTTTCTTTTCCAGATCTTCTTATACTACTTTTAAGAGTCACAAAATCAGGTAACTACTCTGTTATAAGTATAGTACATGAGCTGCATGAGTGTATTTTTATTACTGCTGAAGTGTTATAAAAGAAAGAGAAGTTTAAAAATATAGCTGTATAACTACAATATGGTAATGAACACAGATGTGTAGGAATGATGAACTATTTTAATCATCATATAAGTGCTCAATTTATTTGTTTTTGAATAACTATTCCTGTAACTTTTTTGTCACATAAAATTCATTTCCTACTCCAGAAAAAAAATACAAGGATCAAAATACAATGCTTTGTGGAGATTTTATTAATAATTTTTGTAAACTGCTATTTTCATGTATACCTTTGTAAATACAGCTTCTTTAGGCCCACACATATAGAGTTCAGTAAGTACTTTGAATAGTCACTAAATCAGCATTAGAAAATTATTTATGCAAAAATTGGAGTTTTGCATAATTAGGTGTAAGCTCACTCATTATTTTATATTCTGGATTTATGAAACTGAGCTTTTAATCTGAAACAGTGTTTTTTTTTGTGCTGAATTACTTGCAGCAACTACTATTTCAGTTTCTGGTAGCTCATTCTGTTTAGAATGCACATCACAAACCTCCTTTGCAGTTGCAGGATTGTTATAGAGAATCTTTACACAATTTATAAGCAATCAGATAAACCATTTTTTAAAATAACCTAAATAAATAAACTTCCACTTGAATCCCTTTACCTAGTTTTTAAGAAATCAGATAACCATTTAAATTAATCTATATATTTAAATTTCTACTTCAGTGACTCAAAATCATTGGCCTCAATTACTGAGATCAAGACTGGAGGTATATTTCTTTAAAGAATTGTGGACAAGCAAAGTAATACTCTTTTTTATCAGATGTTTTATTTTGAATATGAAGAAATCCAGTTATCTTTGGTATTATTTATTTGAGAGGCACATTTTCAAGTTGACTGATCATGATTTTAAATATAGTTTTACAATGCATCCAAAACAAATAAGTATCTGTGTTTTGTATAGCACTTGGTATGTTTAACCTTCTGTTATGAATTAGACAATATAAAGATTATCCACAGATATACCTAACAACTCTAGATGTTTATTGCTAATAAGTTTCAGTGGCTCTTTATGCTGACAAGGTGTTCTGGTGTAATTCTTTTCGATATTTAAAATTTCAGATACTGATTAACTGTTATGTTAAGATTTATAACATAAACCTCGTGTTCTTGATTTCTAGTTATTTTGCTTGATAAAGATTGTGTTGTTTTCTTCAGGACATTAATTTTACAGTCTGAGTCTGCATTTTACAAATATTATCTTAAGTATGTTATATAAATTATCGGTATTAGTACTATTAAGTCTCCATACCCCTTTGTGATAGATATTGACTTATTGTACTGTTTCTTAAGTTGAAAATAAGAGAGCTGAATTATTCCAGATTCTCAATTCTTTTTGAAGCTTTTTGAGTGACTTTTTTGCTCACTCAATGTGTAGTGCATTGATTTCAAAGATACTCTGGTTATCTTGTGAACTACATTTGTATTGTTGTTGGATCTTTTTCATGTGGCTTTAAAACATATTTTCTATGCATTGTTTCAAAAACATGGGCAGAGCCTGCCTGCATTTTTATATGGGATGCAACCTTGTTATAAAATGACTTATAATATTTTTGTAGACTTCACAGAATGTGGGAGTTCTTGATATAGACTTAATTTTAGTTTAGAAACTCAGCACATTTCCTTTCTCTGCTTAAGTGATAAAATATGTAGTTAAGAGAAAACAGCAGAGCCTGTCCAAAAGTCCCTTATAAATTGGAAGAGATGTTAACTGTGCAAGTTGCTAATAAGTGATCTGAGACTGTGTTGTTAGCAATGGGTACACTGTCAAATCCTTTACAAAGTCCCATTCAGAGTAACAAATGGTTTGACTAAATGAATTACATGGAGCTCAATAGAGGGACCAGTCCCTTCCTGGGGTGTCAAGAGCATGCCAAGTATTAAAAATGCCAATGTCATTCATCATTAGTTATAGATTGTCTTCGTCTTTTCTTGTTACATCTTTTGTGAACACTTCAGACCAGAAATGCGTCAACTACAAGATTAAAATCCTCGCCCAGTTTCTAATCAGTATTTGGGAAAGTTTTAAGTAAATTTTGTACACCATGAAACACATCAAAACAGAATTCACATAACTGTATATGTTGTAAATAAGACCTCTGAACAAATTAGCATGTTTCCTTGCTTAGGAATTTAATTTACTTATAAAATCCGAGAATAGTTCTGTTAATCATTTATGGATGGCTTCACCTAATTTTGAAAGACAGAGGCTGAGAACTCTTTATGTCAGCATTTACTGCTTTCATTTTAAATTATAAGCATGACAAAATAGCATAACTCACATTCCATTATAATTAAATACATCCATGTATGCTGTCCTCACAGAGCAGTACATATAAGGAAGGTTATGAAGGCATTTGCATATTAGTAGCATAAATTGTAAGACTGTTCAGAGCAGAACATGAAAGAAAAACATATGATATGTAGATTTTTGTCAGAAAAATTATTGATGTCGTTCCATCTTTTAACGAATATGATTTTCAATTTTATAAATAACTTGTACAGCATTTTAGATGCAGCATTTCCTTACGAGTTTTAAAAGGTTCATATATTATGAGCAAAATGGATGTTACATAAGTTGCACAGAAGCAGATATGTAATTTTGGATAGGATGTGAAATATGCTCTGGCTTCTGCACCCCCTCACCCCCCAAAAAACCTATGCTTAAATCAAAAATAGCAAGACTATACCTGTTAATGAGTGAAGTGTATTCTTTCAAACAAGCTTCTACATTTCATTCCATCTAAATTACTGGTTCAAAACATATTTAAAGCAAATAGCCATGCAAATTCAGTACACTATTGTAGTCTTCTTTTTTGGATTTGTGACAACTGTGTAAATCAATGTAAACTACATGATTCGCTAAAATAATGACATTAACTTTACTCTCCAAAAACACCTAAATGTCAGGATTGCCTCAGTCATATTACTAACAGAAATGTGCAAATATAATGGGGTTTTGCAAAGCATAACTCCTCATTAACTCATTATATAATTGTAACCTTGTTGTAATTACGTGTTTGTCACTTAGTGCAGAGGACTAATTGTCTCACTTGTTAACCAGCTGCTTCCTGTGCCTAGTGTACATGGTTTGAATTCCTCAACCATCATGTGCTTACTGTGTAACTCTGAACAAGTCACTTAACCATAGTGCTCTCATGTCAGCCCTGAAAAATTATGATTTTATACAGTGGGCTTCCCCAGTCAACAAACAGGTAAAATTAAAAAAAAAAAAGTTTCTTTGGATCGTACACTACATGGATGTCTACCCATCTGGACCATACTTATATGTACCATGCCCTCACCATACTAGGCCATTTTTACCCCTTGTAGTATAATTGCAATACTCCTAACTGTTGCTACAAAGATGCCATATTTAGGAGCCATCATCTGTGGCTCCAGCAATGTTAAGGGTATTTGCTACTGACTAACACCCTAGACTAATTCATGCATGCAGAGGTTGCATGCAGGAGTAGCAGCATGCATGTGCTTCATCATGTACAAACCCCTAAGTGTTTGCATGTCATTATGGGCAAGTGGTTCCGCCATCACAGCTGAACTCTGACAAGATGCTGCACAGTGGCCTGAACCCCAGCTCCCTCACTTTACTGAAGTGGGAGAGCAAACTTTTTGTCACTCTGTGTTATCTCCCTGGCATTCTCCTCTGATACCCTAGTTTACTCATTAAGCACAGTTTGTCATCTCTTTCAATTGATATGAAACCCTTCTACTGTTTTAAGACTACAATGCTTGTAAAAAAAAATAAACAAAAAACAGATTTTATAAAACTACATCAGTTTTGCAGCATGATTGAATAAATGAGATGGCAAGTACATTTGGTGAGGCAATACTTTAGGAGACTTTCTGTCACCAAGATCATTTTCAGCAAATCACGGATTTCTGGAAATGTCCATTCTAATTAATTTTACCTGCATTTGCCAGATCTTTCCAGAAATATGTTCCCACATGTGTAATTAATAATGACATCATAGGTGAATGGAATTGTATGCTGACATAAAATGGCTTCACCACAGCCTCCATTACATGGGACTAACATGCTGGCATGTGGAAAATACACATACAACTAAAAGATAAGTCAACACAGCCCTCAAGGGGGGGCTCTCATTCCCTCAGTTAATAGCTTCTCAATTAGTCTTTCTAATTAATAAAAGTTATGATTCTGTAAACTAAGTTTGTTGTTCCATAAGCAAATACTCCTATAATAAATCACTGCCAAAAAAGTAATGTAAATCTTTGCAACAGCTATTCCATTACTCTAATAGGTCTGTTCTGAAATCATAAAAAATAGTGAAGCTAGATACATGTTATGCAACTAGTCCTACTATGTCCCTTTGCCATTTTTAAATGTGTTTTAGAAATAAGTTGATAGTTAGAGAGGAAATCTGAAAAGGATACCAAAAAATTCCAGTACTTTTGCATGTACTGAAACACCATGTCACTTCTGTCCATGAAAGAAGCTGGGCAGCAAGGTAAACAGGTGAAAATGAAGGAAAGAGTAGGAGATATTGTTTTCATTGTTCTTGGACTGGAAACCAAAGTATTTTTAATCATATGGCAAAATGAAAGGTAAGAAAGAGCTAGATGATAAACGTTCTCCATAAAGGTGGGATAGATATTTAACATAAACTACAGGTATGTCCAGATAGCAGCAACAGAATCTGCTGATGACAAACAAACACATAGCTGTGATAATAGGAACATTTGGAATGAGTTAAATGATTGGGATATTCTAGAAGGATGACAGTGTCCTGCAGGCATGCAGAAAACGTTATACATACAATTAAAAGGTAAGGCAAATGAGTTCCTTAATTAAGTGTAGCACATCCTCCCAGGGCAAGAAGTTACAAAGAAGTGGCCACTTGGCAAAACTATAAGATAAATAGGTTACAGGAGCAAAATGTATGAATTTTGGGAGTTTGGATCCTGTAATAGAAGTATAACACCAGTATGGAAAGGGATCAGGATTCAGAAAGTAATGTGCCGATAGAAAAAGTAGGCTGTAAAAGTAATAAGCACACAAGGATTTAGTACTGTCAGCTGCTGTAAAAAATATTGAAACAGCAGCCCTGAATAATAGTCTACAGCTGAAAAAATTTAAATATACTCACTGCTTAGGCACTGCTAGAATTAAAGAAGTGAAAGGTTAGCTTTATTCTCATTTGAGGACTCAAACCCAAGATTTCCAGTGTAAAGTGCTGATGTCACTGCCAATGAACCAAAAAAGACAACTTAAAGTGTTGAGTTTTCCTTATACAGGCTAGGAAATCCTCAGCATGGTGATCAAAGTCAATTTACAACCAACACAGGAGTCAGAAATGAGAGATAAAATTATCCGTTCGGTTTCAACATTTCAATAGTGTGTAAGCCACAGGCTATTTTTGTTTGTGTGTGTGCGTGTGTGTGTGTGTGTGTGTGTGTGTGTGTGTGTGTGTGTGTGTGTGTGTGTGTGTGTGTGTAATTTTAACTTGATTATACAAAGGCTTTCCTAGCTGAAAGGATAACGCTTTTAACAGAAAACTCCACACCTAGCTGTCCAGAGGTCCTTGTTGGTAAGGTGGCAGTGTCATTACAACATGCTGCTGATCTTGGGTTTAATCCCAAAGAAGAGTTAATATTATTCTTTCAACTCTGACTGTTCATTTGAAAAATGTGACTAATTTGAATAAATTGCAGAAAAAATATTTGTTTTGCAGGGAGCAAACGTTTGGAATGATGTAATTAAATAAGAGATTTGCATAATTTGTATTGTTTCTGATACTTCAAATAACACAACGTTGGTGTAATTTTCAGTTTAGAAATATGTGTTAGTTTTGCATCTGCTGCAAGATTTACTACATACAAGAACAACTGGACATACAGAGCCCACTATGCCTTACTGGTAAACTGGACTGTAAGATATATGGCATGTCAACATCATATTTGTTGTACAAGTCAAAAACGAAAGCTTGGCCATCAAAAGAGCTAACAGCTAGACTAATTAAGTATGCATCAAATAAAGTTTTCATAATGGGACAGGGGATAATTCTATCTGGACCACTCTGAGATATTTTATAAATAAGGGTAAACTATGCATTTAAGCATAACATGTTACAAGATTAGATACCTGTTTACCCATACTTGTGAGCTTTTTTTTTTGCCTCTTGATCTTTTGACTGCTGAGTTTTCATCATGGATTATATATAATTTGATCTTTGGACACGGATTATATGAACATGAAGTTTACAAAGGCCTGCCCACCATTAAGATTGCCTTTACATGGCTACATCTTGAGAAGTTAGTGGCAGGACTAGAACACATGAGTATTTTGGTTTATAAATGATCCAGGAGAGCTACACAATGTTACCCTGTGCCAGGAACTGCCTAACATGGTATTATATGACACCTAGACTCTGAACTTAGATACAAGGTGCCATAATACATAGGAATTGTGCAAAACGACTTTTATATACAAACAGGGGATACCATTGGCACAATTCTGACCCAAGGATCTAGGTATTAGTGTGAAAGAAAGGTGTAGATGAAGGCTTTATATCTGATTTTTGAAAAACCTTTTGATTTTGCTTCCATTTCTGAAACTTTATGGCCTATACAAACACACCGACACACAAGTACATTCATGAGCACACGCACACACACACACACACACACACACACACACACACACACACACACACACACACACACACACACACACACAGATTATCTTCACAAATGCTGCAGTGAATATTCCTTTGAACTCATTTTACGAACGTACAAAACTGCAGAAGCAGGTGAACTTTCTGTAGAAAAGTATCAGAAAAACAAATATATATTTTAATTATCTCCTTCATTTTATATACATTTCAAAACATTTGCAAAAACTTTATTCAAGACAATATATAATTGTGGTTAGTTTTTATTATATGCACACAAAGCTTGCACACAAGCCTTGTTCTCATCCTATTAGCTGGTTCATCCATCCAGTAGAATTAGACACAGTGA
Source organism: Protopterus annectens (assembly GCF_019279795.1). Lineage (NCBI taxonomy): Eukaryota > Metazoa > Chordata > Ceratodontiformes > Protopteridae > Protopterus > Protopterus annectens. The sequence continues at coordinate 561,982,653 of NC_056750.1, forward strand.
ATTGCATTTTAAGACATATTTGAAGTTTATTTAGTTTTATTTTATTTATTATTTTATTAGCATTTGTGTACCAGGCTTATCCATCTAGGCATAATCTGTTCCTTTTCAGCAAAGGCCTGGAGAGAAAAGCTCAAGTGTAATACATGTACACAGAGCCGATCAAGGTCAAACGGGGTCCTAGGCCAGGCAATAGATTGGGGCCCCCCAGAGCAGCCCCCTCCTTTGGCAACCCCCTACCTCCACTCTGCAGTAGTCCCCTTCCCAGCCATTCCAGTATTCCACTATTTGGCTATTTCTCCCCATTTACCATAAATACTGTTCAGACTTATCAGTGTGTATATTGCTTTCTTATTTACTTCTACAATGATTACAGATATTGAAATAAAATAGCGCAAACACTAATAGCCATTTGCTAAACAAACAGTACAGTCTCACAAGGAAAACAGACAGCATGAGCAGTGAACCTCTCTGCCCTTGAAACTCACATTCATTGAAACGGCATTAAAACCCACATTCAAAGAAAATGCATCTGACCAGTGGAGGATTAAGTTTACCTTTGGGTAGTTTACAAAACATAGGCTCCTTGCACACATTTATAGGGCCATGCATACATGTATGTGTTCTTTGATTCACCTTCCTGATTGTATTAAATTATATTCCTTATATAATACAGCACTACTTGTTAGAATGCATTTTAAATTTGTAGTTTTGAACATTCTTCCAGTAAGCAATAAAACAAAATGTATGAGCCAATAATGACAGAATTACCCATTTCATAAAATTGCAACCATAAAAGGCCACTCAGATCTGTCATTACAGTCCACCAATATCAGTCAATAAGCACATCTACAGAAGTAAAAGTCATCCGAATAATTCCACATTAAAAACCTCTGTAACTATTGAAGAGGTTGCTACTTGCAAACAACTTTACATTTCAGTGTTTCATCTACAAATTCAGTGCCTGCTGCCTTTGAATTAATTGCCTATGTAACATTAAAAAAATGGTAAGCTGGTAATACTGCAGTAGGGAGTGACTGACAAACTGACAAGTTCATAGTTACTAGGCATCTCATACAAAGAAGGGCACCCTCAAGACTGCTGAACTCCTACTCCCCTTTAAACTGCACCAAATAATCAGCAATCAAAAGGGCACTGCAATAGCAGTACTCTAGCTACATGGGGTGGGAGTAGAGTCCACAGCCTTCTGCACCAAAAGCAATTATGCTACAAACACTGCTTTTGAATTCTACAGCACAAACAGTTGCTGCCATTTGCTAAACAAAACAACTAGTTGCACATTGAAAAACAGGCTTAGCATGAGCAACAGTAAACTTCTCTTCTCTTGAAACTCACAATTCCATAAAAATGCACTGAAACTTATAATCCACTGAAAATGCACTGAAACTCAAACTCACAGTTTTGTCAGCGGTCTAGCAGTTCCTGCAGAAGATTCAGGCTCTTGTCAACATTGAAGCTAACAATTTCTTTAGCAGTTTGGTAGCTGATGTAGAGGATTTAGGCTCTTGCCTCCCGTAACCAAATTACAAGGTCAAGCCTGATCAAGTTAACTGACTAACCTGCCCCTCCCCCCAAGGCATTACATACCATACCTCCATACCCTTCAACCTCCTAGCACAAGAAATCTGGACAAAGCCTAAAATATTGGGGACAAAGGCCCAAAAGTAGGGACAGATTTCAAATAGTGCTCTTATAGACTTAGAAAGTTGCTAGAATAATAGGATTTCTCTTAGCATGCATTTTCTGAAGGATAAGAAGTCTGGAACTCAAATGTATGACATTATTTAGTTATATTAGTCCTCAGTGCATACCTTTAAACCAGAACAAAAAATCTGGACAAAGCCATAAATAAAGGGGGGACAAAGGCCTAAAAATAGGGACACTTTTTAAATATTGCTCTTACAAACTTAGAAAATTGATAGCATTACGGATTTGCATTAGTATGAATTTTCTGAAGGGTATGAAGCTTGAAACTCAAACGTCTATCATTTTTTTACTTCAGCCCTCAATGATTTACTAACAATGTGCCAGAAAACCACAATTTTATGAAAAACAGACCAAAAATATGAGGCAAAATATGTACAGTTGAGAAGTATGCCTCAGTGATTTGCCAGAAAACCACACATTTTATAAGGAATAGGCCAAAAATATGAAGTAAAATCGGGACAGTTGAGAGGTATGCATACCTTTCAACCTCTTAGTACAAGAAATCTGGACAAAGCCTAAAATGGAGATACAATGGCTCAAAAAAAGGATAGATTTTAAATGTTGCTCTTTTTAACTTAGAAAGTTGCTGAGAGGATTTCTGTTAGCATGCATTTTTCTGAAGGATATGAAGTCTGAAACTCATAAATAATCATTTAGTGACTTCAATCTTCCATGAATTGCCAGAAAACCACAAAGTTTATGAGGAATTGACCAAACATATGACGCAAACATCTAGTCAGCTGAGAGGTATGCATACCTCTCAACAACTTTGTGTAAGAAATCTGGGCAAAGCCTAAAATAATGAGGATACAATGGCCCAGTAATGAGGACAGATTTTAAATATTGCTCTTTTTAACTTAGAAAGTTGCTAGAATAACAGGATTTGTGTTATCATGCATTTTTATGAAGAAAAAGAAGTTGGAAACTCATATATAAGTCATTATTTAGTGACTTCAGTCCTCCGTGAATTGCTAGAAACCCACAACTTTTATGAGAAACAGATCAAAACTACGAGGCTAAATCTGGACAATTGAGAGGTATGTTGAAACACACACACACACGCACACACGCGCACACACACGCACACACACGCACACACACACACACACACACACACACACACACACACACACACACACACACACACACACACACACACACCGTCTCTCTGCTTTCATACAGCAATACACATACATGCACCTTCTCTCTCACACAGCAGCACACATACTTTTTCTTTCATACAGAATGGAACCACTAGTATAAATTATATACATACACATACACTTTATTTCTCATATGAACAGAATGACTAGTTTAAATTACAAGCACACATACACACACTTTCTCTCTCATATAGAAATGAACAATTACTTTAAATTACATACACTCACATACATACGTACACACACACTTTTTCTCTAGTTTAAATTACACTTTTACACATACATACATACAAACACTTACCCTCTCTCTTAGAGGAATGGCTAGTTTAAATTACCCGTGTAAGTGTAGAATGCATTATGCATTTACTTCCTACTTCAGTGGTGGCAATACATGCATGGTTCTCCTTAAAAGACAAGACACCTTAAATGAGACGGCACCACCGTGGTGTTTAGAATTTTTATATATATATATATATATATATATATATATATATATATATATATATATATATCATTAAGACGGATACTTACTCCTCCTGGCCTGAGTGGGCCCCCACAGTCATGGGGCCCTCGGCGACTGCCTATATTGTTTGCTGCTGGATCTGGCTCTGCATTTACAAAAAGTACAAAAAGCAGACAAGCAAAATTACAATCACTTTAGGCAATTGTATATTCCCATATATATCTTACTTTTTCTATTGCCAGCAGTCTAATACAATGCAAAACTATTCAAAATTTTACATATGTTTACTTTAACCTAGTTCGTATGCTATACATTTTAAAGTGAGTTCATTCTGTTTATCAACTGTTGTAGACAGACTTTAGAATAAAACCCCTGTATGAAATTGAGTTACCCAGAAAAAATGCTTTTAGCCATAGTTTTGAAGTTTCTTATCCCCACACTATATCTGTAACAGTGCAGTGACCTGAACAAGAACATCAGCCACAGTAATCTGATTCTCAGATGTTCACCTGATATCATGCTGCTAAAGATATTACTTTTTTTGAACTCGTCTCCCATCCTTTGTGCTTTTCTGTCTTTCCTTACTTTTTTGGTTGTTTCCTTCTATGCATTATGCAGTCTGACAGGCATCTTGTTTACTTTCCATCTTTTTTCTAAGTAGTTGACTTTGCCCCTGTCATCATGAATTATGCTACTTTTCTTAAGCTTCATTCTTTTTACTACTACTTGTTTCCATCAGGATATCCTCTAGATTTTCTCTCCCTTATCTCATTTAGTAAATACAATTGTACCTAAAATACCAAGCATTTTTGAGTTCCATATTTAGTTTTATATTAAGTCTTTGAAGACTACATTTCTTTGTTTTTTTTTCTAATTATGTATGATTTGTGCTAAATTTTTGATTGGACCATTCATGGAGTAACCAAATTTCTTTTCCATGGCCCTTCAGTGAGAGTAGTCTGTCCATCTGGAGCTTCCTTATCACTAAATGTAAATAAAAAATTAATATGGTGAATGACATGCATCTTCTGTATCTTATATGGACTACATCTTGCAACTGATAGAAGACATTTGGAAACTGCAAGTTTAAAATGAGACATCTAGATATGTTCAGATGGGTTCCTATGAGTTAAACGACACGTCGTTCCATCGACACAACCGGGATGGACTTCTCTAAGTAAAAAGCGTCAAAAGGCGAACCCTGAAATCAAATCAACGTGCAGTAGTGACGGACGTTCACAGTCTGTATATCGAGGTAGCAGTAGTATGTTGTATGTTAGTTGTGTGTTGTGTTTCGTGTGAGTGATTGTTGCTTGTATGTGTGTGTTGTGCTAGTGTAGTAGTGTAGTTAGACTTGGTTGAGTGAGTGAGTTTTATGTTAGTTTTTTTTTGTTTGTGTTTTCGGTTTGGAAGTCCATCGTTCAGATGCATTTTTGCTTTCAAAACCAATATGACCGACATAAATTCCTTAAATCATGCATTTTGCTCTAATAAACCATCCTGTATTGTTTAAGAGTGAAGGTGGAGAGTAATTTATAAAATACAATTATACAACTTCCCCCATTAATATTCAAAAATGTGCACGCTGATTGGTCGGCATTCACGCTGTAAATCAGAGTTATAGTAATGGAAAAAGGTCCGGTCTCCCGGACTTTTTCCATTACTATAACTCTTTTTTCACACTGTTTCCCTATGTTAAATGAGTTTAACATAGCAAAAACAGTTTGTAAAAAGCAACGGAGATATTGCTTTCTCCGTTGCTTTTGCCCATAGTTCTGATGTTCTGCGTAGGCATACGCATGCGCAGTACATCAGAACTGCCACAGAATACCAGACAGCTGTGGAAGGGCAGCAAGGCGGCATTATACAATGCCATTATTTAAGAAAAGTAATTATTTTTTTTCTTAAATAATGTCATTGTATAATAGCAATAACCCACTTCTGGGTGTGGGTAATGCTGGATTTCACCCTTGTGACCAAACCACGCCAACCGTGGGTAAATCCAGCATTACCCACACCCAGGTGTGGGATATTGCTATATTATTTAATGACTAACCAGGAAAAGCCAAAAGACACAACATTTAATAACTTTAGAGTTTGAAAAAAATGAGTGAAGAGGTTAAATGTAAAATTAAGGGCTTACTCAAGACTAATTAAGTGTGCATCAAATAAACTTTTCATAATGGGAAAAATAATAATTCTGTTTGGATCATTGAGAAATTTTGCAAATAAGGGTAAACTATCCATTTAAGCATAACCTGTTACAAGATTAGGTATCTGTTTACCTGTACTTGGGTCAAAACTGCAAGATCTGAATAAGTATATCATCTGTATGGCAAGAAACACATTTTTGGTTTGTTTTTAAGATTTATTTGGAAAGGTATTATGTATTATGCGACAAAACAGAATAGCAACATAGTTTAAAAGAGGGAAGTCAGCTAAAAGAAAAATCAACAAAGCACAAAGGGAAAAACTGCAAAACAGCACAAAGGTAATAGAAGTAAATGAGTTTTCAATCAGAGGAATAACGAGAAGGTAACAAATGAAATGCTGATTACAGGAAATAAAAAGGTTAGAAAGGAAAATTGTCTAATAACATTCCATCTACCAGCTTACACTGATGGAGAGTTCAGTTGTTCTTCTTCTTGTTCTTCTTTCGGCTTTTCCCGGTTAGGGGTTGCCACAGTGGAACTCCGGTCCGCTTATGATTGGCAGTAGATTTTTATGGTGCTGAGGTGACAGCTCGATGCCCAACCTTCAACAAAGGCATGCCCATTCACACATGTCTTTTAAATGCCACTCGACTGCGGGGGGGACATGCAGACTCCACACAGAAGGCTCTCCAGCTGAGAATCGAATGGGAGAACCTCTTGCTGTGAGGTGACAACGCAACCGCTGCACCACCGCGGCAGACAAACACAAACCAAATCAAGTATTTTTTTTCAGTGGGACGTCCCCCCCTGAACCTCCCACATGGACAGTGGCCCTCATACCTCCTGCTACTTAAATATACCTGATGTCTGTCTGCCATTCTCCTCACTCTGCCTTGCTTCTTTCCCAACATGGTATCCTCCCCTTGTTTCTCTTTTGAAGACTGAAGCAAAGCATTCATTTAGTACCTCTTCTTTTTCCAAGTCTTCTGTGACCTCCATCCCATTTTTGTTTAGCTGACAAGTTCTGTTCTTCCCTTTCTTCATACTGCTATGTACCTACAAAGGCCTTTGTTTCCCTTCTTGAGTCATTCTGCTGACTCCTTTTCAGCTTTATCCTTTGCTGCTTTTGACATGTTGATTACATTACTGTTAGCCTCCTTGTAATTCTCTACCTTTTTGTCATGTCCTTTCTACCTCTAATAGGTCTATATTTTTCTCTGATTATCAGCCTTACATTCCTGTGTAATCACATACCCTGTGCACATTTACTTTTATATCTGTGGGAGTTTGGCCTTTCCAGCCATTTAGTCTGACCACTGAAAAGCACTGATTTATATAAAAAGAACCTCTTCGGAATGACATTGGTTTCAGTTAGCATCTTTTCCCTATAAATTTTGTGGGTCTGTATTATGAAGTCAAACAAACTCAAACACGAATACCCTTTCATTGACACATATGTGTCAAACCCCCAGGAAAGTGAATGGCCACATCACTGATGTTTTTCCAAGGGAAAAAATCGGTAGGCCGACACACTATTACCCACCTAACTAAATATACTAACTACAAGATCACACTACAGTGGGGAAAAGGGCAGATTTATAACAACGGTCAACCGATTTTTTTCCCTAGGAAAAAAATCTATGTTGTGACCGTTTGCTTACCTGTGAGTTCGACACATATGTGTCGATGAAAGGGTATTCATGTTTTAGTTTGTTTGAATACATAATATAGATCCAAATTTTGTGCCAGGTTAAAACACTGACTCCATGGTATCTGCTGACATCTTCACCTTTCTACAGATTATGTCATCACCAAACTCTATCTCTAGCCTATGCTGGCATATCTGCCTTTTAGTGCTGTAATCAAATCCAGTATTGTGCCCTGGTACCTTGACGACCTTGTCCTACTAACCTCTGCATCAATACACAGTCTTATATACAGTAGTCCTGAACTGGACTGACATTGTTTTCTGCTTAATCATTGTGTTTGTATCAGCTAGTGTAGCCCTGATATGTGCTAACACCCCTTACTGTTCTAGTCACCATGTGCTTATCTAGCATCAGGTATCTGGTGTTTCTGGACATCCCTACCTTTGCAACATGCTACCATATCAAATGAACATGAACAGTATGATGCTGAAATTTGCTGCAACTACATTCCTTCCAATAACATGTTATGTCAGGCAGTTTATCCAAGTCTATCCACATACACACACACACACACACACACACACACACACACACACACACACACACACAAAACCTTTAGAAACTTCATAAATAACATAGCCCCCTGTATAAATGCCCTCGATACACAGGGACACAACAGGGTTGGATTGCACGGCGTGGCTTATAAAGACCCTAGTGGTCAATAGCCTATCTTATAACTATGAACCTACTATGGCCAATGTACACACATACAGTACAGCCCTAGATGGTCAATACATATATATATATATATATATATATATATATATATATATATAGGTCTACTTCATAACATTAAAATTTCATAATGTTGAATTTCATAACATTGAGACCAAAACATCTAAATTCGAAAACATTGAAAACCTAAAACATTGAAAATTCAGAACACTGAAAGTGTACTTTATAACATTGAAAACTACAATGCATATGTAAATAACATCCTCTCCACCTATAACAACATCTAACTAACAAACACACTTTCTACTACATTTCTCCCCAAGTGGGGGATTCTGCTCCCCACTCCATAAATTAAATATACCAACTCCAAGATCACACTACAGTGGAAAATAAGCTAATTTCCTAACCTCACTGTAGGTTAGGAAATTAACTTTTTTTTCACTGTAGTATGATCTTGGAGTTGGTATGTTTAATTTACGGTGTGGGGTGAGGGGCAGAGTCCCCCACATGGGGAGTGCATGGGGACTTGCCCCCCTGCAGAAACGTAGTAGAAAGTATGTTTGTTAGTTAGGTGTTGTTGTAGGTTGAGGTGATATTATTTACTTGTGCAATGTAGTTTTCAGTGTTATGAAGCACACTTTCAATATTCTGAGTTTTCAATGTTTTGGGTTTTCAGTGTTTTAAAATTTCTATGTTATGGTCTCAGTGTTATGAAATTTCAGTGTTATGAAGTAGACCCATATATATATATATATATATATATATATATATATATTTATATATATATATATATATATATATATATATATATACACACACACACACACACACACACACACACACACACACACACACACACACACACACACACACACACGTGAGTATATATACACACACACACACACACACACACACACACACACATATATATATATATATATATATATATACAATATCTACCCAGACATACAGGACAATGGTCAATGTATACATTTGCAATAATCCCTAGATGCAATGGTTAAAGCAGACATGAGCAATACTTCCCCAGATGTACTGGGCAGTAGTCAATGTGTGTATGCGCAATACATCTGCAGATGTACTGGACAAGGGTCAGTCGTCATCATCATCATCATATACTGGGCAGTAGTCAAAGTACACATGTGCAATATGTCCCCAGATGTACTGGGCAATAGTCAATGTGTGTTTGTACAATACATTTGCAGATGTACTGGGCAAGGGTCAATACACATGTGTAATATGTCCCCAGATGTACTGGGTATTAATCAATATACATATATGCAATATGTCCCCAAATGTACTCAGAAGTGTTCATTGAACATGTGCAATACTTCTCCAGATGTACTAGGCAGCAGTCAATGTGTGTTTGTAAAATACATCTGCAGATGTACTGGGCAGGGGTCAATACACATGTGCAATATGTCCCCAGATGTACTGGGCAATAATCAATGTACATATGTGCAATATGTCCCCAGATGTACTGACAAATGCTCAAAGTACTCACGAGCAATATGCCCCCCCCCCCCAGATGTACTGGGCAACAGTCAATATTCGTCTTCTTCTTCTTTCGGCTGCTCCCGTTAGGGGTCACCACAGTGGATCAACTGTTTCCATTTCTTCCTGTCCTCTCCATCCTGCTCTGTCACACCAACCACCTGCATGTCCTCTCTCACCACATCCATAAACCTTATCTTAGGCCTTCCTCTTTTCCTGTTACCTGGCAGCTTTATCCTTAGCATCTTTTTCCCAATATACTCTACATCCCTCCTCAGCACATGAACAAACCAACGTAATCTTGCCTCTCTGACTTTGTCTCCAAACCTTCCAACCTGGGCTGACCCTCTAATATACTTATTCCTAATCCTGTCCATCCTCACCACACCCAGTGCAAATCTTAACATCTTCAACTCTGCCATGTCAAGCTCTGACTCCTGCCTTTTTGTCAATGCCACAGTCTCCAACTCATATAACAAAGCTGGTCTCACTACCCTCTTGTAGACCTTCCTTTTCACACTTACTGGTACTCGTCTGTCACAAATCACTCCTGACGCTCTTCTCCACCCACTCTATCCTGCCTGTACTCTCTTCTTCACCTCTCTTCCACACTCACCATTACTCTGAACTGTTGATCCCAAGTATTTAAACTCATCCATCTTTACCAACTCTACTCCCTGCATCCTCTCCATTCCTCTATCCTCCCTCTCATTCACACACAAATATTCTGTCTTAGTCCTGCTGACCTTCATTCCTCTTCTCTCTAGAGCATATCTCCACCTCTCCAGGGTCTCCACCTGTTCTCTACTCTCACTACAGATCACAATGTCATCTGCAAACATCATAGTCCACAGGGACTCCTGTCTGATCTCGTCTGTCAACCTGTCCATCATCCCTGCAAATAAGAAAGTGCTCAGAGTTGATCCTTGATGTAATCCCACCTCCACCTTAAACGCACCCGTCACTCCCACTGCAGTCCTCACTGCTGTCACATTACCCTCGTACATATCCTGTACCACTCTTACATACTTCTCTGACACTCCCAACTTCCTCATACAATACCACAACTCCTCTCTAGGCACCCTGCCATATGCTTTCTCTAAATCCACAAAGACACAATACAACTCCTTCTGACCTTCTCTGTACTTTTTCATCAACAGTCTCAGAGCAAACATCACATCTGTAGTGCTCTTTCCCAGCATGAAACCATACTGCTGATCACTAATCATCACCTCCCTTCTTAACTTAGCTCCCACTACTCTTTCCCATAACTTCATGCTGTGACTGATCAGTTTAATCCTTCTGTAGTTACTACAGCTCTGCACATCACCCTTATTCTTAAAAATCAGTACCAAAACACTTTTTCTCCATTCCTCAGGCATCCTCTCACTTTCCAAGATTTCATTAAACAATCTAGTTAAAAGCTCCATTGCCATTTCACCTAAACACCTCCATGCTTTCACAGGTATGTCATCTAGACCAACAGCCTTTCCATTTTTATCCCCTTCATAGCTATCTTTACTTCCTCCTTGCTAATCCATTGTACTTCATGATTCACTATCCCCACATCATCCAACCTTCTCTCCCTCTCATTCTCTTCATTCATCAACCCCTCAAAGTACTCTTTCCATCTGCTCAACACACTCTCCTCGCTTGTGAGTATGTTTCCTTCATTATCCTTTATCACTCTTACCTGCTGCACATCTTTACTAGCTCGGTCCCTTTGTCTAGCCAATCAGTACAGGTCCTTTTCTCCCTCCTTAGTGTCCAATCTTTCATACAACTCTTCATACGCCTTATCATTAGCCTTTGCCACCTCTCTCTTTGCCATGCACCTCATCTCCTTATACTCTTGTCTACTTTCTTCATCTCTCTGACAATCCTTCTTCTTCGCCAACCTCTTTCTCTGTATACTCTCCGGTACTTTTTCATTCCACCACCAGGTCTCCTTGTCCTCCTTCCTCTTTCCAGATGTCACACCAAGCACCTTTCTAGCAGTCTCCCTTAATAGCTCTGCTATAGTTACCCAGCTGTTCGGTAACTCTTCACTGCCACCCAGTGCCTGTCTTAACTCTTCCCTGAACTCCACCTCACAATTACCCTTTTTCAATTTCCACCATTTGATCCTTGGTGCTGCCCTCACACTCCTCCTCCTCTTTTTGATCACCAATGTCATCCTACAAACCACCATCCTATGCTGCCTAACTACACTTTCCCCTGCCACCATTTTACAGTCTCCAATCTCCTTCAGACTGGCCCTTCTACATAAAAGTCAATATACACATGTGAAATATATCTCCAGATGTAGTGAGCAACGATCAGTGTACACATGGAATAAATCC
>NC_056750.1:561999394-562124394 GCF_019279795.1 Protopterus annectens
TATATATATATATATATATATATATAGAGAGAGAGAGAGTTTCAGTGTGTTTCATCATACATCATCAAATACTTCAGAAGGAAGCGCTTTTTTATTAAAATGATGGCTCATGTTAGGATGCCAGAATTTGCTTTGTTGGATCACTACACAGTGGGGGTGGGGATGGTGGGGTGGATTTTGCCCTTTGCTCACTGTTTTGAGATCTTGGATTTGCTATTTGTAATTAGTATGGGTGTGGGGGTACAGGAGGTAAATAAAGGTTTTGTTTATTTCAATTTAATGAGTTTTGAAGTATACGCCAATATAGTGGGTAGGTTCTACAGTAAAATAACTGTAAATATATTTTATATATGAATACACATGAAAAACATATGTATATTAATGTATGTATGTGTTTTTAAACTGCCATGGTTTGTGCAAGTGCATTGAAAATAAATGTTGCAGTACTGTACCTGCTGTGGATGAATGAACACATAGTGACACTGGCATTCATTTTACAAAGAAGGGGCAACATTTTTCAGTGCATCATGTTTGTATATAGGAGGCATAATTCACAGGTTCATACATTTAGAGATATTTTAAAGGTACAAAGAAAATAAGCCCATTAGTTTATCTACCCTCGGTCAGAAATATGGAGACAAACCTTTAAGTCTGAAGCAGGCATTACAACAGCAATTGAAAATTACAACAAAACAATCTGCTCATACCAAAATATTGATATCCCATTTTTGAAAGAAAATGCACAATATTTTGATTTATAAGATACAATTCTGAGTTGCTTACCATGTAAATCTGTGTTGCAATTTTGATTTTTGTCCACAGGACACAATGCTTTAAATAAATGCAGATCTTTATTGTGGCTGTTATATTGTTAATGACATGCAACTTGAACCAGGTTGGTATTTGTGCACATTAGATGTGATGCCCCCCCCCAATATTCCACATTGGGAAGGTTTGCTGGCCCTCAAATATTGATTAAATTGGATTTCTTTATACAGCCCAGGATTTAATACTGTTTTGATTTGCCTTATGGAACATGTCCTAACTAAAAATGTTGTTTTTTATTTTAAAGAGGAATGCAATTTGCAGCTTAAGGGCTCTGCTATGGGGGCATCAGTTGCCCCAGTTTATGCAGATCTATTCATGGGCTTCATTGAAGAACAGATTATTTATGATCCTATCCATAATATATATTTAGAATCCATGGACATCTGGCGCCAATACTTAGATGATTGCTGGTTGGTTTGGTGCTCTGATGTTGAATATCTATGGGAATTTGTGGGTTACCTAAATGACAATAAGTGGGATATACAGTTTACACTCAATTTTGATTCTTCACAAATCACTTTTTGGATGTTTTGATTCATGTACAGGATGATGGTACTTTATGTACCCAAGTATATAGGAAGCACAAGCAGATTAAGTCTTTGTCACCCTCGACATATCGTTAAGAGCATTCTTAAGGCACAATTTATGCACCTCCATAGAATTTGTTCTTCTGATCAGTTGTTAGCTCCATATAAACAAGACTTGGTCATCGGGTTTTGCAATAAAGGTTATAAACCCCACGATATTATCACTTTAAGGGATGTAGTTAGCAGACTGGATAGGATGTAACTGTTACAATATAAATCGAAAACAAAAGGGCGGTGCTGGGTAGTTCATTTAGATTTGTCACGAATTTTGGTAGTAATGCATCATTTTTGACAGATATATGGAAACACTGGGGGATTTGACACCTTCTAAATGTCTCTTTTCTTATAAAGGAGGCAGAACGTTGGACAGTTGGTTCAATCATCATAAAACATTTAGTATTATTGGGGCACAACAGACCACCTTAGATGGGCAATATTTGACAGGATGTCAACCTCGTGGTCATTGTAGTTTCTGTAAATAAGTTTGTCAAACAAGACAATTTATTTTTCCCAACACTTTGTGAGTATTTGATATATATGTTTATGGTGATTGCAAATTGGATTGGGTTATATATTTGGCTTTACATACATGCCCCGCTTTTTATGTAGGGCAAACCTCTCGTCCACTTAAATTACATATATCTGAACATCTTAGTGATGTCAGATGTGCTCACAGCTCCAGTGCTTTATAGAAACATACTGGTAAGCATCCTACAGCTACATTTAGTTTTGTTATTATTGATAGAATTATGTTTAACAATAAAGACAAATCAGGGTGGCATAGAATACTAGACAAAAAAGAGAGAAAGTGAATTATTCATCTAGGAGCACTTTTTTCTTCTGGTCTCAATGAATATTTGTAATCTACCAATCAGCTTTGAATTATTTGTATATAAGAAGGGATTGTGGGTATGTGTGATTAATGCACTGAAGAAGGCTGTATTGCCGAAACCGGTATGCTGCTATATCTGCTCTCTGCTCGTTTGTAATAAAAGTTTTATGCTGACATTTTGAGTGTTGGCTATTGGTTCTTCCAGAACATTCTGTTATATGTTACCTTTTATATTAGCCATCACTTGTCTGTAGCTTACTTTTTAAGGGTGAGATTCATTGGCAACTACTGAATACTTTTGTAGTGGTAATATTTAAGGTCACTGTGTGACACACTAGACTACTAATCAGTGATGCAGTAGGCTGGGAATAACTCCTGAAATCAAGCAAAGGACTACATGAGAAAACAGAAGCACAGCAGTAACAGAATAAATAGTGATATGCTATCCTCCGGCAGGGACAGAGTGACAACTGAGATAGACTAGAGTGGTGCAGTCATTGTGTGCAGTGTGAAGACATATACCTGCAACCAGTGTTTTCCTCTGCAGGAAGTGCAGCAAATGTGTGCAGAGATGAGACACAATGGTCCTGACTCCAAGCAATGGGGATATCTACTCTAACAGATGAGGCAGCTGGGGAACCCCAATTATCAAAGCCACAGTGAGGCTGTGAGAATGAGCTACCAGCTGTGCTGTTTGACTTTTTGTAGGAATCCCATAATTGGGGGGAGGAGGTAAACCTAGGGGAGTCCAGGACAGCATTTATGGACAAAAACATCCATGGGATGTCCTGCCAATGAGGTGATTAGGGAAAAGAAACTGCTACACTTGATTGCTGAGACAAAAAGGACTCTACAAGGTTTGCCTCATTAAAAAATAGCCCCTCCTCCTCCAAGGGGATGAAAGACCACCTGGGGAGTATCAGCAGATAAAGGCTGAGCCCATTTGTAGGTGAATTAGTTTCCCCTACAATATGGTTAGCTACTAGAAAGTGATTGTATGACATAGCCCTTTTCCAAACCCTTATGGCATTTTGAGATAAGGAAATCATGTTTAGCATGCTAAGGTGTCCAGATTGCAAGGGGGTATATTTTACTGGAGCTTTGCTTGGTTCAGAGTTATTCCCAAAGAGAGACTGAGAGAGAGAGAAAACTACAGGAGAGACTCCCAAATCAAAATCCGGTTTACAGGAGAAAGAGTAACTAGGAGCCAGACATCAAGACAAGGCAATATATTGACTTTGTATAGCATTTGGCTGGATGCCACTATAGTTGTGCAAGTGGAGAACAACCTGGGTGCTGAGGTGAGGCTAAATGGAAAAGTTCTGAACTAGAAATGACTGTCTCCTTCCCAGATCAGAAGAAACAACCTACTGAACGTATTGGTGACCTTAATATGGAAGACACTATCCTGCAGTTCAAAGAGTATATGAAATTACCTTCAGATAAGAATGCTAGGAATGGGATGAAGTTATTTCAGCAAAACAAGAAGGATACCCTAAACTCTCTCACATAGTCAGGAAGATACTGCCTTATTTCTGGCTATGCAGGTAAATTACATTTCTGGACAGAGTTCCAATTGAATTCCATTTTGCCTGTGGAATTATGCAATAGTGCTTTGGATGTCTTAGTCACACACAGATAAAAATGCAGTATGTCTTTTCAGTTACTGTTAGAAACAGGTCTAGATAAGCTATTAGAATTCAGTTTTATGCAATCCTTCTGTTTAAATGTATGTGTTTTGTATTTTCCTTGGACAAGCTTTAAAGGTCTTGTATGTTTGAAGTGACCAAGTGCAGTGCTCAAGTTTATTTATTTAAAGTAAAGAGTTTTGCAATTCAATTTTAAATGCTTGTGGGTGGTGATGTATTTATTGTTTGCTTAATGCTATGTGCATTAAAATGGTACAATGACATATGCTAGATAAGATTTGTGGTACCCTAGATGTCTAGTTGGTGGAAGTATTACCATAAGGACAAGTACACATGTGGTACTGCAGAGATATTATTAACTCCTCTTGGAAAATACTGTGTGTGTGTGTGTGTGTGTGTGTGTGTGTGTGTGTGTGTGTGTGTGTGTGTGTGTGTGTGTGTGTGTGTGTGTGTGTGTGTGTCTGCACGCGTGTGTGTGGTTAAGCAAAATAATCTTGGTCAAGTTTTAGTTATTGTTGGGAAGATCACACTTGCCTCAGTCTGAGGTGGATGCAATCCTAATCCAGTCATTATAACACTGATCTGTACAGGTGCAGTCTAAACCATATGTGAGTGTAGTCATGCTGTATGTTATCTGAGGCAGCAGTGCACATTTACTTTTTTGCCAGTTATATATCTTCTGGTGCCAGGTGTGTGGATTTAAAGCCTATACCATCACATATAATGGCAAAAGCAGTGCTCATCATGAGGCCATAGCCCCTGTCTGCCACAGTTTCCATTGCTAGATACTAGGAAGAATAACTTATTTATCACTGAATTTTATTTCACTTTTAGGTTAAAGGTGATGAACATCCTGATCTTTGTTCATTTTAGAGGGCATAACCATGGATGAGGAGCAGAAAGATACCATGATATGCAAGACATTCCCACCTAGATGGAATTCATATTGTTTATTCCAAATTGTTTTCATTAGCACAGTCAGTATTTGGACCTATTTACTGATGGTCACGTAATGAAATGTATTGCACATTCCCATTCCAGTGGCACAGAGGAATGAAGCCCTGTCTGTGACCCAGCTGACCACAGTTCATTTAGTAGCTCGGATACTGGCAGGTGTGTGGGGTGGCTGCTACCAGCTCACCCATCCTTTTCCACCACTGGATGGCACCTAATGGGAGCATTAGATGCTACACCTTCTTGAGCATGGTGATCACACACTGCGTAGTGATGCAGAAGCATTTTCCAAACCTTGGAATGAAATGTTTGTGGAGTTACCACACCACTGAGGTCTAGCAGTTATTGTGTAGCTTTAAAGTACTGCCAATTTGGTTATATACTCCAGGAAAGATGCACCTGAGTTAGAGAATGGCCCAGTCCCTAGCTCCTGAATCCCACTTTTCACAGGGATGGGGCTGGTGTGCCTGTCTAGGGGAATGAATAGGCTTTAGTTTCACCCTTGGAAAGGGGATGGGTCCAAACTCCACCTTAAAATGGAAAACTGTTGAATTCTTGCAGGACAGTTTGGGTCATAGGACTCCTTCCCAACCACTGGCTCAGGGTGATCCAAGATAGGAAGGGGGCATGATGTGCATACTCCATGGGTCCAATTAGTATCTTTAAGGAAGAGGAATTAATTGGTCAACTGGGATCCGGTAGCAGGACCATTCTGTCAGTATTGGACAAAAATGTATTGTAGATTAATTCAATGGGGAAAGGTTAGCTAATTTAGTGAAAACAGATTTATTTTACTGTGGTAAGTATCAAGTCAGTGCAAGTATGCCCACTGCAAAATGCTTGTTCTTGTAAATAGCCCTAAGTGCAGACATGAATGATTATACCTTAGTCATTGCTCTGACCCTAACAGCAACATAATTCCAGAGTGTGGGGGCTTACAAAGGCAGCATTTTTCCTGGCTTGAAGTACTGGGTGTTCAGGAAAAAGCAGTGAGCTAGAATGAACAGATCTCTGATGGAGCCTATAAACAGAGTTTAGGGAGATGCTGAAGATAGATTAGCTGGAGCATCAGTAATCGTGTTAGCAGAATGTTTCTCAGTGATATAGGAAGGAAGTTGGCTTTCTTTAGAGGAACAGAATGTTGGTGCATTTTAGGGGAAGTAGTATCAGTCCCACAGATTTGTTATACGGGACTAGCAGTCTGTACCTGCAAAGGTAAGACATTTTCAATTACATGTCAACTAACTGACAGCAGTCTTGGCAAATGCAAAAAAAAATGGAAAACTATTGACTGAAACTACTTTAATCACACTTCTAAAACATGTTTTTGCAGGGTGGGGGCAAGGACACAAGTACCATGTCAGTGGACACCTCTGTACCCCACAAACTTATATATACCAACTCAGAGTTTGCACAGCAGTGATGAAAGAAGAAAACTCCAATATAGGGATATCTTCACTGATTCAACAGAGATGCCTACAGGGGATTAACTACACCAGCTATTTTTGGAATGCGTTTTAGCCTGGCTAAGATAAAAAAAAATAGCATCACTTTATTTTGTTTTCCTTTGTTCTTTTTTGATTTTATGTCAGGGAGATTCAGTAATCTAATGGTGGATACTGACTAAGTCAACTCCATGTGTGGGATAGCAGGGACCATTCCTAGAGACATACTTGCCATTTTTTAAATATTGCTAGGTTCACTGCAAATGGTTAAACTTCAAACTAAAAATAATCACTGGATCATCATGGTCTATCTCTTGTTTGTAATTTTAATAAAGGGACTGTTCTTCTCAAAGTACTTTGCAAATGGTAGGTGTAGTATGTTTAGTTTGGAGCAGTGATTATTGTTGATGTTATCTGAAAGGACCAGCTTCTAGCAGAAGTGAGACACATGATATCATGAGTTCCAAAACTTAAAATGATAAGACGTGATTCAGACAGAAAGAGTCATTTCCTGAAAGTCACTCTTACGCCTGCCCAGTGCTCATGCAGGAAGTTTGCCCTCACATGGAGAGCTGGTACAACCAGCTTCCTGCTACTTTCCAAAGACATGCATCTGGAGCGTGTCTCCCTGGGCCTCTGCTGAAAATAGGATCTGTCCTAGTTGGACTTTCCCAGTCAACAAATGTTAAATAAATATATTAACTCCAAGATCACTGTACCTCAGAATAGTGGGAATGCTACAATGTATGCCACCCTCAGAATTAATATAAGTTTTCTTCATTCTCACTTGTAAGGAATGCTATCATGTTCCTCAGAATTCCAGCAGGCACCTGAATCAGTTTTATCTGACTGCTTCCTATCTGTGAGATAGTTTATCTCTTTCCATAAATCATGAGGATTGCATATTTCTTAAGAAAGTATCTTTTCTTTTACATTTTGGTCAAATGTATGCAGTGATTTGTAAGACTTGCAGTTAAGGCTCGCAGTCTTGCTTATATACTTTCTAGGTCCAGTATCAAGTTTAAAAGATGGTTTTAGTCCTAAGGGGAGCATGATGACATTGTCTTCTTACTTTTAGCAAAAGGTACTTATTGTGATGGAGTAGCACTGCTATGAGAAATATTCTAGAGTTGTATCACAGTCAATTTGCTGCAATAATACCAATGTGTATCAGCTACTTTTTGAAATAGTGGATACTGATGCTTAGTTATACAACATAGGTTCATAAGTATATACTAGACTAACAACCATACAGGCCTTTTTAAGCCTAGCCATACATCCCAAATCTCTGACAAGTTCTGATATCCTTGATAAATGTAAGCATGGGCCTGGGAGATGAACGTTTACAGGTTACCTGTGTCCATTAGAGACATACTGTAGGTGCCAAACCAGGGATGAATTTCCGGTTTCCCATCCAATTGTCTAAGTTGCACTTGAATTGGGTCAGGGAGGAACTCTGCTTCACATGGATGGGAAGCCTGTTCCATAGATATCTACTAGATATTACCTATTCAATAATTATGGCTTCTAAGATGAAAATTGTGAGATTGCTAGTCCTCAATCATTAAGTTTGCAAGACAGAATTATTGGAGATGACTCTTTTTAGGCATTTTACATTAACCCAAGCCATTATTGTTTCCTTGTATAAAGTACAATTTGGTCTAGTAAGATTGTTTAATAAATACTGATGGTGCCTCTTAAGATTTCTGACATAAATTTATAATATGGGTGAAGTGTAATTTATAATATGGGTGAAGTGTAATTTATAATATGGGTGAAGTGTAAGTTCTTTTGAGAAAGATGTGGCTAGTAACTCCCTGAACACCCACACAAGTAGTTATAAAGGGGAAGTTTAAAGGGGTTCCATCCCATTTTACAAATAGCAATAATGGAAACTGCAGTTGGTGCATATGGTTGTAGTAGCATGTAAGATAACTTCTTAAGTTATTTCTGTTTCATGGGTTAGGTAGACTAAAATTTCACCAGATTTCCTTTGATTTATGGTAGCACTGCATTAAAATATTAAATCATGTTGGACTATATGCTAAAGTTGACATAATTAAGATTTTGTCTGCCAAACAAATCACTGGATAGGGGTTTTGAAATATTATGTTTTAGGTTCCCACCAATGTCAGACAGTTCACTGAACCATACATCTCAACATATTATTGCATGAAATCTGGACAAAGCCTGACATAATGAGGGTACAAAGGCCCAAAAAATAGGGACAGATTTTAAATATTGCTCTTATAAACCAAGAATGTTGCTAGAATAGTAGGATTTGTGCTGACATTCATTTCCTGAATGATATGAAGTCTGAAACTCAAATGTATGTCATTATTTTCTGACTTCGGGTCCTCAGATCACCCAAATTATTTGTCAGAAAACTGCAACTTTTATGAGGAACAGACACAAAATTTGAGGCAAAAATCTGGACATTCTGCAAAAATTTGAACAGTTGAGAGGTATGCACTGAACCAAAATAAGTAAGATTAGGTGAAACTAGTAATAATGTCCAGGTAGTTTCTTAACAAATAAAAGCAGGGTATCATTTCTGTCCCTTTTACCATACAATTTGCCATGTTTGTTTGAAAGGGGAGAATGGGTTTCTGACCTGGCTTTAACTATGATTCAGAGACATCTACAAATCCAAACTGTGTAAGTCAGTCCAGCCTACAAACTGCAGAAGTTTTTTTTTTTTTAACTCCAGGTATTCATTGGTACTGTCTTTAGTTTGTTATATTTTATGTAGGTAATTGTTAGTGGCAAATGAACATGTGATAATGCAACAAAACACATAGCTCTTTGAGGGATTCCTGATAGCAGTTATTAAAGCAGTGATGTGAAACATGTTTGGTATGTGAGAGTAATTTTAATAGGCAGAACAGCAGAAGCAATGTAGCCATGATATGAGAACTGATAACAATAAAAAGGACTGACATTATACAAGGGAGAAATTTGAATGTTGGGAAATGTATTCAGAGTAACTATCAAAGCTGAGTGTGTCAGTATAGAGGTGGAGGGGAGGATGCTGAGGAAGTGATGTAATTCAAATTAAATTTAAAGTAACATCAGCATATTGTGAATCTTAGCTTACTCTCAAAACTACAGGTAAATGTCACATAACGTCCAGGATAGGTTCTATCTCACTGATCATTAAGTGTTTGGGACATTATGCGAACACTATATACTTTACATTGTGCTTCGTTAAATGCTCCCCTGCACAACTTCAGATCGCATTTACATCTGCTTAGCACAGTATGGACATAAATAAAGTTGAATGTTGTGTGGAAGGATGTTAAGCAATGCACACTTGTATATGAAAGGCTAGTTTGTAACCAAATATCTGAATGTAATCAAGAATTCAAATTTTATTAGTGCTTTCGGCGAGGTTTGTGCCTCCCCTTCTTCAGATGGAAAACACATCAATTAACAAGTGTTTTATACTAAAATTAAAACAATTAATCAATTAGGTTTTTCTCTTAAGCTGTAGTTAAAGGAAACAAAGTTAAAAACCAGTTCGTATATGCACAAGAGTACATATAAGGCAAAAACCTAAAACAAACCAAAACCCATTATTCAACTAAAGTAACCAAATGTATGTTAATATATATGTGTATTTCTACAGATTAATCAATGTTAGAATAAATACATTGTTTAAAACATCCTATAAATCATGTAATGCACTAATACAGGATGACAGACCCTTTCCTTAAACTTTCGGTCGGTTTTCCCGACATAAAAACATGGGCATAATTTACATGTAGCTAAATAAACTACTTTTAGAACAGCAATTAAATCTTTAATTATATGTATAACTCTTACCGTGAATCTTAAATGTTGCCCCCACTTCCATAATTCCTGTTTTTATGTCGGGAAAACTGACAGAAAGTTTAAGGAAAGGTATATGAACATATTTACAGTATCAGAAAACTTAAAACAGATAATGTGCTAGCAAAATATGTTCACAATTACCCAGATCACACTTTTAGTTTCCGGATTATTGACCAGGTAGAACAGGATCCTCGAGGGGGACCCACTTCTTTACAGTTAGAACTTCAGGAGTTGTTGTGGCAAATAAGACTGAATGCCTATTGCCAGCCAGGCTTGAATGATGCATGTTCTTTAGCATGCATCTTAAAGTTAAGAAGTTTACAAAGGTAGTTATGCTTTTTATTTTGGTTTTATGTATGTTGGTACCAACATTTTAACAGTATATTGAAATAATGTTTTTTAGACATATTGTTGGTCATTATTCTTATTTTTATTAGATGCATTTCCGATAATTCTTATATTGATATTTATATATATTTATGTGTATTTTACTGCAGTTAAATCATTAATATTTATTTATTTTGTTTAGTGTATTTCTATTTGAAATATGAATTGAAAGGGATGTTTGAATGCATTTAATTGACCGTGTGACCTGTTGTATATTATTTAATGTGTTAGGTGTGTCAATTATTTGTCTGATGAAGTTTTGGTCACTGAACCAAAACGAAAGTGCTTACTTTACTTGTTTGCTGGAGATTAAAAATCTGTTTGTAGAAGTTTTTCTTGTTGTTGCCTGTAGGCTTTGTTTCTTTTAGAAGTTTTGCTGCTACACTAGTTTGTTTGAGAAAACTTCAGTTGTACCTTTCAGTACTAAGTAAACTGAAAAACTCACCCTTAATAAAAAGGCACATCCATATAAAATTCTCAGTCTAAAATTCATATAACTTGCCAGCAGAGTATCTACAATAACTAAGTCTTGCGAAGTATGGTTTGATCCTACCTTATCATTTCAACATCATGTCGATAATTAGTGAATATAAGATCCTACGTCGGCTAAAATTCTGTTATAAACTTTCCAGTCTATATAACTATAAGTCCAGAAGGGTGTTAGATATAATTAGATTAATTTCCACAATGAAATAATTTTTTCACTTAGTGACTCAAACTTCTCTGATAACATAGCCTCTCGTCAGAATATAGTAAACATAATTTGCAAATTCACCCCATTTTTGAAACAAAGATAGCATCAGTGCCTTAGTCCAAAAAAGTCCAGCTGTATCTCAGTCACAACCAGAGCCACTATGCTGCTTTTAAACGTATGCATTTTGACTTCCATATCCTGATAGCTACACTGTCGCTTAACATGTACAAACAAGCACTAACATTAATTAATGTATTAACATGAACATCCACTAGGGTGACAAAATCAGGGAATGCTAACTCTCAGACAACAGCATTTGACTTAAATGAAGCAGGCTTTTGCATATTTGCCATGGATATTTCAAACACACAGCTATAGGAGACAAGAAATGAGGAAATTATATAAGCTTTAGAAAAAGCTAACACTGAAAATTAAAGAAATATATGAATGTCAATGCTACAGACAGCACACCTCTACAAAAGGAAAATGTAGTTAGGGACTAAGGAGAGCTCCCTGTCTTTTGACCATCATGTAACAATGCTCGCCAGTTAATTAGTTTCTTTATCCCAGCTAATTGCCTAAGGAATTTCATCAAGGTCTAGAGGTAATCGTTACTTTATACTCAGCATTAATAAAGTCATTTGTTGAGTACAACACCCTATTCTGAATGTATCTCAGTAAACATATCGCACAATTAGAAAGACCCTTCTAAGGTTCTTAAAAAAAGATCACAGGCCTAAAATCCGTGAACTACCAAGAGAGGTTGGAAACTCTATTTCTTTATTCAGTGTCTTACAGACTTTTGAGGGGAGATGTGTGTCTCTCTTATTGTACCATTAGCGACCTGATGTTCCTGAACCTGCTGCTTCACAGCAAGTGCAGTATTTCCACCAATACTAGACTAGCAGACCAAATCTTCAGCACCAGATAGATAAAACACAATATGGGACAGGTTTATAAGTCAATGGCTTCAAACGTGTGTAATAACCGTCCCATGCATGTTAAGCAGTGCGATTCATTATCTTCCTTTTAATATAAACGAGATGACTGGATGGGTATCCCGAAATTTACACCACGATTCACTGCTATGGCCCTCCCAGTGAAAGGTGCTGATACCTAAGACAGGTTACTAACAAGGCCTTGGAATATCTGTAACCTATGAATCAAAACTAAGTTACAGTTATAGTAAACAAGCTAGTTTAATGTAGTAACTGTAACCTGCATGACAACTTAGACTAAACAATTGAAGTGTCACAAAAAACAAAATATGCACAACAATTCTAAGCAGTACAAAGTGCAACCCCCTCAGGCAACCCCCAATTAATGTGCAACAGAAATACCAATCATAAGAATCATAGTAATTATAAAAACTACCAGACTGCACAGTCTTGTGACCATCAGCCTTGCCAGTTGCCACCGTACCTCTCTTCTTCAGGAGGGCTAGGTCAGCCATGCTAGGTGTGAATACATGAATACCCACCCAATTTTCCAGGTCGCGTTTGAAGAAAGATAGTGTATCACACAGCTTTATTTTCAAAGGAAGTCTCTTTCACAAGTAAGGGACATGCTGAGTAATGAGATTGTCTCAAAACTTTGTTTTATTGATCTGCTAAAGCAAGTTTAGCTCTCTTGTTCTGACATTTGTGGGACTGTTTTATTTGTGAAGGTACAAGAAACCCTGGACTACTGGGACCCTGATTGCTTGTAAGGCAAAGCATAGGTCATCTCTGAGGAGCTTATAGCATGCAAAGTTACAAAATTCCTGGACTACTAGGTCCCTGATTCTATAAGGCACAGAAAATAGTGTGAATACCTCTAGTCTTCTCTTTTTAAGTCTATGATCTTAATCTGGTAGGAACCTGTGAGGATTTCCCAACTGTTTGATGTGTCTGATGAGGTACATCCCAAAATGGGTGTTGTATTCTATAACTAGGGCATTGTATTCTATAAATAGGGCATTGCATTCTATAACTAGGGCGTTGTATTCTATAACTAGCTGATCAGTGCTGAATACAAAGAGGCAATAACTTTAGATCTGGATGATATTCACTTGGAAATTAGCTGTGCTACATAGAAGGATTTCCTGACAACTGCTTGATTTTATTAATATTTTAACCATTTTATCTGAAAAAAAAAAAGTTCTAAGCTTGTTTCCCACCTTTCCTGTTAATAGAGTATTCCAGATACAGATTTGCTGTATCCAGGACTGTATTGTAAGTTTCTGAGTTCCCCACACCATTCTGTGTTAGACGAAAGCCTTCCAACTTATCAGTGGGAGTGGTAAGCACTAGGTAGTCTATCTACTACAAGAAGAGTGGCTTCTGGCTCTGAAATTGTAGTTTATTGTCCGTTTGGGCAGTTTTTCAATCCCTTTCAACTTTCTGATTTAAAACCCTGTGTTTGCGCAGATTTGCACGCCACACAGCGCCACTAAGCTAGGGTAAACTATTACTGGTGCCAGAAAGTCTGCTCTTCAGTTTTTCCCTTAGATCTTGCTAGTTATTTTCTCTCTTGCACTTTAATTAAGCTTATTCACCTAGCACTTCATCAGGCTTCTTTAGTAATTATTGTAGCACACATAAGTACTATCAGCAATAAATGTCCTATAAGGAAAAACAACTCCAGTACTTAGTAATGATGCCTATCCCTCCTGGCATGTCTAATGGTCAGTTCCCTGTGCCTTCTCCTGTTAACCTGGTGAACTTGGGTATTCTGAGGCAGTGTAGCAAATGCCTCATGTACACAGACAGCCCTCTCCTCTTACCTCCCAACACTCAGACTTGTGAGAGATGCACTTTTATCTCCAAATTGGAAGCCATGCACTCTCCAGCCAAGACTGGAATAGCTGGTCAAGAGGAACAGGTCAACACCTGCACCACACCACATGGAACACACAGCTCTCCAGAACCCCCCCCCCATCACAGCTCTCACATAAAAACACAAACCACACACCCACCTTTGCGGAGGCTCTCAATAGAAATCTACTCAAACAGCAGAAACCTCCAAGGCAAAAATGCACTTGACCACCATCCAGAACACAGCACAAACCACAACACACATAGCTCATCTACACAGTGTGCCCCTCAAACTAAGCCCCTAAGGCAAAACAGCTTGCTCAATACACTAATCATAGTGAGGCAAACTGATGTCACACTCACTAGGTTGAATAAGGAGAAGGTAACAGTCAGCTGTCTATCAGGTGCCAGAATCCGACACATAACATATGCACTCAGGTCACTCCACAAGTACAAGTATGACTCCGTCATTGTCCATGTGGGTGTTAAAGACCTGAGATGCATCTCTCTGGACTACATGAAAAGGGACATGGTGGAACTCTCAGATTATGTAGCCCAGGCTGTATGACCCTAGCCCTGAGCAGCATCCTATCGTCTCCGAGAATTATACTGCAGTACAAGCAGAAAATGATTGACTTCAACAATTGGCTAAGTTTCTGGTGTCCTTCTAAGGGGATCCAGTATCTGTCTGCTTGGTGACATGATTGACAGACCTCAATGCTTTGCCAGAGATGGCCTGCATCTGTCACCCCTGGGTTTCCGGGTACTGGCCAAGGCTCTTGCCACCACTATAGTGCCATTTTAGGTGGTGTTCCAAAGACCAAACTACCACCATAACAGCTACAAATAAATGCTGCTCAGTGCTAGAAGTCTAAATCTCAAGATGCACTCGCTCGAAGTACTGCTCAAAATGGAGAACATCGACATTTGCGCTGTAATGGAGACCTGGTTTAAAGCAGCAGAAAGTACCCTTGCATTCCACATCTTTCGGCCCCAGAACATGGACCGAAGCTCCAAAAGTGGTGATGTCTCCATATTCATAAAGGATATGCACACCTCCAGACTGGTAGCCCAGCATAATGCTTCTGAGATACTTCAGGTACAACTAACATTGGGTAGGAAGGTGATTCAGGTCATAGACTGCTATAGGTCCCCAAATATGTCCCAAGACTCTCACTCCATGCTCCTAAGCATCCCAGAAACTATTAGGGTTCAACCCAGCACTCTCATACTGGGTGACTTCAACTACCACTCCATCAACTGGGATAATTACTCATGCACCAATGCACTGGCTCAACGCTTCATGGAATTCATCAGTTCCAATGCCCTGGACAAGCTCATTCTTACCCCCACTAGAGGAAGCAACATCCTTGATCTGGTTACTACTAACATGGGCAACCATTGCTCTACACTAGTAGTCAATTCCTCCCTGGTTAGATCTGACCACAAACTAATCACCATGGAAATCCACATCTTGCCCACACCCCCCACAAAGGTAGCCACTATGAAAAACTTCTCCAAAGCTGACATTGGGCTCCTAAAAACAGAGATGGCTAACTTCACGGCATCCATGCTGATGGAAAATAGTTGCATGACTGCCAACTCATACACCAATGCACTGTACGAACATGTAAATAAATGCATAGAACTAGCCATACCCAACAGAACAAAGACGCTTGCCTCCAAAAAAAGGAAGCCAATCTGGTGGTCCCCTGCCATTAATAAACTTTACAACAGAAGGAAGAAACTGTTTCAGAAAAAGGTGAAGTTCCAAGACTGGAAAAACTCCCTTATTAGTCTCAACAAAAAGTTGAGATCCTTCATTAAAACCTCTAAAGCCAGCTATGAAGGCAAACTTGTGACAGACACTAAAAACAACCACAAATCCTTCTATAGTTATATCAGGAATCTCCAAGGCAATACCCAGATTTGCTCTGAGTTACTGCACAATGGTACCTCCTATACTGAGCTAACAGATATTGCCAATATACTGGCCGACAGATTCAGTGCCAACTTTACCCCTCCCCCCCCAAAGGACCATTCACAATACCGGAAGAATGCCAGGCACCCAGAATTACTGCAGCACAGGTTAAAGCTGCATTGTCCAAGATCAAGAATACAGCTTTCATGGGACCTGACAATATCCCTGGCTGTGTTCTCCATGAACTACAAAGTGAACTGGCACCACATCTGTGTGCCCTGTTCACTCATAGCCTCACCTCAGGCTTTGTACTTACCAAATGGTGCACTGCTACAGTCATCCCTCTAAATAAAGGGGGAGTGACTACAGACCCTGGGAATTATTGTCTCATTAACCTGACAAGTCTGATATGTAAGGCTATAGAGCACATCATCATGGACCTAATTAACAAAGATATAGGAAATCTCCAAACCCTAGATCCCATGCAATTTCATTTTGTGAAAGGTAGGTCATGCCTGTTCAACCTGGTTGACTTCTTTGAGGCAGTCACCAGAGCTGTGGATGAGAGTAAGGCAGTTCATACAGACTACCTCAATCTGGCCAAGGCCTATGATACCATTCCTCACTCAGGAATTATTGATAAACTCACCAAACTAGGCATCAATCCCTATATCATTAGGTGGGTTGCAAATTGGCTCACAGATAGAACCCACAGTATGAAAGCAGCGGACACCAAGTCAGACTGCCGACCAGTCATGAGTGGAGTCCCATAAGGATCGGTCCTGGGTCCTCTCCTGTTTGGCATCTACTTCTCAGAAGTCCAGGCTAACACAGAGGGACTCTGGCTGACCAAGTTCACAGATGACTGCAAGCTGGAAGCCATTATTAACTCCCCAAGTGATGCAGACATCCTACAAAAAGGCCTCACTGAGACAAATAACTGGTGTCGGAACCATGACATTAAGCTTAATGCCAAAAAATGCATCATCATCCCCTTTGGGGAAAACTCAGTTCCCACTAATTACCACATCAATGGGAGCCCACTGAACACTGAAGGTGTTATAAGAGGGGTTTCTATTACCTGATCGAATGTTTAGGTTAGCAAATACCTAAACGTCAATCTGGTAATAGCGGAAGCAAAAAAAGTGAAAGGCTGATTTAGTGCAGGGAAAGAATTCCTTTGGTCGTTATGCAGATTAGATTTTGCCCCTTTCCCCACTGTAGAGCGACCTCAGAGTTCGTATATATATATATATATATATATATATATATATATATATATATATATATATATATATAGTTAGGGGGGTATGGGGGGCACAGCCCCCCACATCGGGGGTGGTGGCTGGCAAAGCCCCCACTTCATATTGGTTTAACATTTTTTTTTTGCGGCTGAGGGAATTCATTCCCTACATTAAACTGCCATTCACTGTTTTAATTTTTCAATATTACCAGATCGACATTTAGGTATTTGCTAACCTAAACATTCGATTGGGTAATATAGATGCTTATAAGAGATCTGGGGACATAGGTCGACAGCAACATCTCCTTCAACCTCCACATTACCACTGTAGTCAGAAAGTCCTTCTATGTGGCACATCTCATTACCAAGGGATTTGTATCCAGGAAGAAAGAGGTCATCATCTCTATCTACTCTTCCCTCATTAGACCAATCATTGAGTGTAATGTCCCATTTGGCATGTGCCTCACTAGACACCTGCAACAGCTGGAGAGGCCACAAAAGTACCTCACAAAGAGAATCCTAGGCCTTAAACACATGTCCTACATGGACAGACTCAAAAAGCTCCAGTTTTTCTCTGTCTCATATGATCTACTAAGAGGCGATCTCTGCTTGACTTACAAATTCATGTCTGACCCAGCTCTGTTAGAAATGCTAAATGTAAAGAAATCCCAATCACTCTGCACCACACGTTCCAGAGACCTCAACCTCATTACCACATTCACTCCAAGCAATAAAGTGAGCGCTTTCATCTTACTTCAATGAGTAAAACTTCATCAGACAAAAGTAACTCAATAATTCATTGACATATATACATAATTAAACCTAGTCACATGGTCAAGTCAATTAAAATTAAAAGACAAACACCAAATAAGGTCCCAAATAACACATACAATTATAAAAACGCATTAAAATTATTAAAATATTTAGTTCATTAAGAAATGTTGTTCACTGAAAAAACATTAAGAAAACCTTAAAGCAACCGCAAACAGGTTTAAAATATATGCAGAAACCTATGTAATCCTTCATAAAAAACAATTCTAACTTAACTATAGTGTATATTATTTTGTTTGTTTTTTTCTGGAATAGATTTCCCATACATGTCAAGCAGAGCACCTCGCTGTCCCTCTTTAAGAGAAATCTTGATGAGTGGATGGGAAATAGAAAGTTCAACTCGGGGATCACTCCAGTGGGTCTACTTGATAGAGGTACTGGTAACTAACGTTGGGCAGCACAATACCAGGGCACTTCTAAGGGCTAGGCTTGTAAAGGCTCAGGGCCATTAGCCTAGTACACACCTATGAACCTATGAAAGAAGTTAACACTCATTAGAGAATATCCTAAATCAAGACTGATGAGATTTTAATGTCAGTGTTAATCAAGTCTGTAATCATGTGTTCCATGGCCTTGCAAATGAGACTTGTCAGGCTGATGGGCCTACAGTTTCCTGGGTTGGTGGTATGGGGACCTTTATGGTATGACTTCACCTGTGTTGTAGACCATACTTGTGCAAGTGAGCATCGTTAAATATCTTATGATGAGGCTCCACCAGGGCATATTTTCTACAATTTATCAAACAGCTTTGTATATTATCTGGTCCTGTGGAGGAAGTGTTCTTAGTCTTGGACAGTACTTTTAATACATGTTCTTTTGTGATGTTGGGCAGGGGAGGAAAGACAGCTATGGTGATTGTATGGCTTTGGATACTCATTTCATGAGTGAAATTTGTACTACATTTATTTGCTAGGATACTGGCAAGGCCCACAGGGTCTTGGTAGGTTTTGTCATTTAGTATGACTTCTATACATTGTTGAGTGTTGTGTCTTAGTTTATTAAACGTAACTAAATAAAGTTTTGTAACTGTCTTTGGTTGCCTGCCTGAGCTCATGGGCTGCCTTGGTCTATTTAATTGTCTTTTTAAAATTTTTAGTTGAATTCTTAATCTTTCTTGATGTGGGTTGTGTCTTTAGATGTGCTGTATACCCTAATGAGTTTTTTTCCCTTTTATTGTAGATTTTTATGTTAGTAGACCACCAGGATGGTTTGCTTTTAAATGTCCTATTATATTTGGAATTGGATGGAACTGACAATTCTATGCATTTATTTATGGAGGTGTAAAATTTCTTGGCAAATCTATCTGCTGAGGCAATGTCTGCAGTGATGTTTCTGTAACTGAATTTTGAGATTTTTTCATACAGTTTGAGGAGATTTGTGCACTTGAAGGCTTGAAATTTGTATATATTATTTTCAGCAGGGTTAGATAGTTGCTAGCTCTGACTTAATCAGAGTGGGAGTGACTAGGGGAATTGTTCATGATGGTACTACATTTGTAAGTACCACGTCAAGAATATTTTATCCTCTCTCTGGGCTAATAACATTCTGGTCCACTGAATCTTTACTTATTTGTTCTCAAAACCTTTGAGCATATTCTATGCTGGTGGTGTAGGTACTCCAGTCAACTTCTGAGTTGTTAGTCCCACAGAATGATGGTGTTCTTATTTATGGAGAATTCATCCACGGTGTTTAGAAAACTAACATGAACTTCTGCGGTCACGGAAGGGGTCCTTGAACAAGCAATAAACTGACAGTTGATTTTATTTAACATGATTTGGCATTCAATAAATTCAATTTGTGAGTCACTTGGAATCTTTTTAGAGGTGAATCTTTTTAGAGGTGACATGGTGTCTGACAAATATGGATACATCTCCACAGTTGTCGTTTGGGCTGAAGGCATAGTAGGCACTAAATCCGGGTATGGAAGGTGAGGTTTCTGGGAATTTAAACCAGATTTCAGTGATTACACATTTATAAAAGCCTTCCAAATGATCAAATGCCTCAAGGTTGGGCAACTTATTGTTTAAACTTCTGGTCACTTTAATTTGATCCCATTTTGATATTGATACATTTGTGACATTGGAATGTTCATTAACTGAACTTTGCCTAAAAAGGCACTAGGTGGGCAGAAGAGGCTGTAGCCAGCATGCAGAAGCTTTTGAACAATTGGTGCAGACCATCCTTTTCAAGAAGAAAAACTGTGAAATATCTTGTTTCATGCTCAGACATATCGAACCCCCCCCCCAATTGATACCAATCATTTAGCAAATTGTTGATGTCAATCATCTTTTTTGTAACTAGGCATCATTTGTGGTGGATGGTGGCTTCTGCTCATTATCATGGACTTCTCTGCACTTGTGACATACACAGAGAGTTCAGACATGTCTCTCTGTACCTCCCAAAGGGATTTCACCCCAAGTCATTAATGCACAACTACTATGTCATCTGGCGCAGGGGTCATGGAGATGAATGAGATCCTGGCATCTGAAAGACAGTTCACTGTCACCCTGTCTTTTTCCAGCCTAGTGAATGAGGAATCTGTGTATCTCACTATGGAGTCATCAATCACTAGAACACTTTTTGTTTTTGAAGTACTCAGGTGGACTAGGATTAAAACCCTTTGTCTAATTGTTAAATGTTATTTCCTGGCATGTTTGATTTTAATTTATGCAGAGGCTTAATCTTTACAGGTCTAGGAAGCTTTGATAATTATTTCTTTTTAGTGTCAGCATATGTAATTACATGATGTGACAGTATTGGGTGCATAGCACACCCTGTATTATTGCAATGCTCACAGCCTGATTTTTTTTTTTGACAGTGAAGCCTCCATATCTCTTAAATATCTGCATCTCTCACAGTCAGAGTAATTTGTGTTTAGTAAGAGTTCATTATCAATGAGCATAAGACAGTTACTACACTACTTTAGAATATGTAATGCTATGAGGCTAACAATCTCAGAGCTGAAACTCTTATTTGTTATCTGTCTTTTGCCCGTAAATTTACTTCAAACTTTTGCTGCCATAAAGCTCTATCATCAATTAGCATTGCAATAGTCACTGAATTTTATGTAAAGTGCTGTAAATGACAACTCCAAAAAAAAAATAAATAAATAACTAAGTCAAAGACTATCTGGCAGTATATGTTCTATTAATGTAACATAAGTTCTAATTTTCACGTGTACATCGAGGTTTATTTTTTTCATCTTGAAGTTGTATGTAGCAATACCCCCTTAACAACCTCCAACCATCAATGTAGTTCAGTTTACAAACATTAAACAGGACCCAATTCTAGTTATTTCTACCCTGCTACCTTTTTCTTCTCTTTGTTGTTTTTATTCCATTTCTTCACTAACAATACTTAACCTATTTCATTTGTGACCCAGTAATCTGCATTTTTGGCCTGCATTACTATTTAGCTGTATTCCATACTTCTGGAAAGTCTCACATCTTTCCCTCCCTCTCTCTTTCTCTGATTCTCTTTATATTAGCTGCTTTCACTTTGCTGTTTTTTTTTTTTTTTTGGCTGTTACACGTGTTGTTTTCCTTTTAATATAGCCATCAACCTAATTGTTTCTGTGGTGACTCTTTGTCCAGCAAGGATAAACTCACTCTATTTGCCCTTACTGCACTCAGGCTCACTTAGCTCACCTACCCTACCCCCAGTATCCTTACTCTAGTTTCCTTTCTAACCGAAACTCCACCTATTTAGACAACTAGCCAATCGATCTCAGTTTTCACTCACCCACTCCATTTACCCCTCCTACTCTACATGAAACCTTCCTTAGTGACTCTGAAAAAAGATGTGTGTGTGTGTGTGTATATATATATATATATATATATATATATATATATATATATATATATATATATATATATATACATATATATATATATATATATATATATATATATATATATATATATGTGTGTGTGTGTGTGTGTGTGTGAATATATATACACACACATACACATATATAATTAAAGCACAGGGGAAAAATGGTACTTCTTGACCATCAAAGTTGCTGGCTGAGCCTCTTTTAAATCAGGAAAAATGAATTACGGATTTCAGCCAATCTCAATTGAGACTTAAAAGTAGTGAAGCACTTATAGCATGTAGAATTTGATAATTCTTTATTGAAAATGAAAAAGTATTAAAGAGATGAACATTTTTACCCTTGATAGAGCTTCATCACATCTATTTCTCTTCCCTGTACCACATCCACTATATTCACTTCCTCAAAATCACTTCTTGAAGTGTAATAGACTACTCCACCCAACAATTCCTAAATTAACTATAAAAGGCTTAATTGCTCAACACTGTACTTCTCAAACAATCTATTGTTGCAGTGACATCCATCCAATCCTAGATCCATTCCAACAAACCCAAATTATAAACAGAACACATAGCTTCTGCTACAAATCCTTCAAAACATAAGCATGGTTAGTCTTGCACACATCTGACATTCCAATAGCCACTAAAATGTGGTTTAAAAAATAAATTAAAAATGAAGAAATTCTTCAAGCTGACCAAACACACAAAAGGGCAGGAGGAGTGGCTGGTATCTATAAAAATAATAGTAAAAGCTATTAGGTCAAAAAACAACACGGACCACAAGCTGCTCACTGTTGTCGTCCAAATCACGATAAAAGACCATAAAAAGTTAAAAAAATGTTGATTTATTATTAAGAGTTCAATTTTAAAATCCACTTTTCGTCGAGTACACTTTACTCAACTTCATCAGATAAAATCATGTGAACAGCCATTTCTAAATGAAGACCCTCTAAATAGGCTCCTAACTAGGTCACATGGACGTGATAGTAACATTGTTATTGGCTAGATGTTTTTACAACCATATAATTGTGTCAAAATTAAAAATAACTTGTCATGTTAATGTTTAAAATTATGTTACAACTTTGACCCAACAGTTTCAAGTTCCAATCGCAATTTTAAACCGCACTAAATAGTGCGTATATACATACAACAATATACAAGCTCTTCCCACTAAATCTGATATAAAAGAATTTTGTCGCTGCCAACGACATCAAACAGTTGTTATCCTTTCTTATGTTGAACATCTCACTAAAAATAGGTGATGTTCTCAAACCTATTTTCACCCGCTTATAAATTTAAAATTAAAATATATTCATATCATTGTTGGTTCATATATGTTGAGTAAGTGAAAAACGTACTAAAACATGTATATGTTTATAAATTACAGTGTTCATAATACTTGTAAATTAAACACACAACCCTACTGTAATAATCTGTGACATTCTTATTATCTAACCAAGTTCTTTAAACGTAGGACACACATTATGGAGCTTACTTCGTTAATGCCTGGAAACTGACAGGCATTTACTCTCAATTGCCAAATTAGTTTGCATCTTTCTAGTCTAAGTGACTCAGGTCCTCCTCTCCCGTCACTTTTCAATTATTGTATGACCCTAAACTTAAACAGGTGTCCTGGATACTCACTAATATGTCTAGCTAGTGCATTTTCAAGTTTATTTTTACTAATGCAATACATGTGTTCGTACATCCTCTCACACAGCTTTCTATCGGTCTTACCGATATAAAAAGCGGGACATGTTACACACTTAGCAAGATAGACAACCTGCTTACTTTGGCAATCAAATTTGCCTGTCGTTTTAAATTTCCTATTTCTTATTTCAAAGCTAAGTCCTACATCAATGTATTTACAAAGGCGGCACATGTCGCATTTGTACATGCCATCTCTGTTACTAGGTAATCTACTGTTAGCCTCTAGAATTGACTTTGGGTTACTGCCTCGTCTAAAGACTATCTTAGGCAATGCTGGAAAGAGAGATCTAAAGTGTCCATCTCTCATTAAAATTTCCCAGTTCTTAAAGATTATAGCCACTACGTCACAAGAATCAAGGTTAAATGTACAAATAAAACTGTAAAGGCTGAACGGCTGTTTTGCCGTCCTTGTCCAAGGTCTAGCAATAGAATTGTTCTTCAAGATTGGAGTATACACACCTGTCATCCTTTTGTGCTGAACCTCTCTGATAATTTCCAGGATAAAAGAACTAGGGTGCCCTCTCTGTATGAAAAAAGATTGTAGCAAACTACATTCTTCCTCAAAGTCGGCATCCCTAGATACCATCCTGGCAGCTCTAACCAGTTGGCCCTTCACTACAGATTTTTTTGGAATGAAGGGTAACAACTGGTATATTGAAGAAACGCATTAGAATAGGTGTCTTTCTGAAAGATTTTTGCTACATAAGTCCTGTCCTGGTAGTCCTTACTTAATTCCATGTCTAAGTATGCAATTTTATCTTTGCTGTAGGAAAAAGTTTCCAAAGACTCATGGTCCTTTTTGGAGAGCATTAACAAGCTCCCATTTAGTGAGGATTTTTTGTTCCTTACTATTGATGTAAAAGACTTGTACTCATCTATCCCCCCTGTGAGGGAATAGACTGGGTGTTGTATATGATGCGATGCCATGGAGCACCCACTACTGAGATACAACTAGTGGAAGAGCTCCTTGACATTGTGTTGTCTTATAATTATGTCATATTTAACACTAGACTATACCATCAGAAGGTTGGAGTGGCTATGGGCTCTCCCTGTGGGGCCAGCCTAGCCAATTTTGTAATGGCCTACTGTTAAAGGGAACATGTTCTAACTAATTCCACACTCCAACACCAAATTCAGTTTTACACACGATTTGTAGATGACATATTTATTCTGTTTAAGGG
The DNA here is from genome assembly GCF_019279795.1 of Protopterus annectens. Lineage (NCBI taxonomy): Eukaryota > Metazoa > Chordata > Ceratodontiformes > Protopteridae > Protopterus > Protopterus annectens. The sequence continues at coordinate 562,024,117 of NC_056750.1, forward strand.
TAATGCAACCACAGTGCAACACATGTTGGAGGGCTTTAATTCTAGTACTAAGTTTTTGAAGTTCACTTTTTCCTACACCTATTTTTAGTGAGATGTTCAACACAAGAAAGGATAACAACTGTTTGATGTCGTTGGCAGCGACAAAATTCTTTTATATCAGATTTAGTGGGAAGAGCTTGTATATTGTAGTATATATATATATATATATATACGCACTATTTAGTGCGGTTTAAAATTGCGATTGGAACTTGAAACTGTTGGGTCACAGTTGTTGGGTTACAGCTGTGAATGGATAACAGTCTTCATCTTATAGTCCTGGGTTTAATTCCCTTAACTTCCACTTGCAAAGCATAAGACTCTATGCACAAGTTAAATGGAAAGTGTTTCCTGGTCACCCCTGAAAAGAGGCGTTTGAAGTGGGCTTACCTAATTAAGTAAATAAAGTAAAAAAATGCATCTGAAATGAAAAGCTGCCCTTGTTTTGTTTCTTAGTCACAACCAAAGTCTCATTTAAGCTTTTTCACAGTTTTTTTTTTAATACAGAAACATTTATTTATTGTACAGGTCATCTTTGTAACTTTCTATCTGTCTATGGCTTACTGTTATAAATAAATATCAACTAACCACTAAAAATAACAATAATAATAATTAACTGCATGCCAACTGTTTGTTCATCTGCAATCTAGCAGTGAAGAGAATGCCAGAGGGCTGACTTAGAAAACGAAGATGACCCTTTGTAAAACTGTAAGAAAGGAACTAGCAGCATTTTAAATATTTAGACCACTGTTTACATCTTACAATCTTACATTATGATGAAGCTTAGTGAACACTGTTTCAGACTTATGAAAGATCTGCGTTTACATGGGTGACCTTGTGCTAGCAATTTATTTTTTTCTCCTAGCAGTTGTTTAATGGTTGAACTGCTAGGTGAATTTGTGGAAGTAATTACAGAATACGCGTATTGAGAATAGTTGTATCACAGTTGTGATGGCTGAGCTGTGGTGTGCTAAGGCTCTAGATACCTGTACTTAATAGAACAGTAAATATTTAGCACTGATTGATCATGCGTGCATATGTCTTCTCTATTTTCTACAGCCATAAAGGTTTTGTAAACTGTCACAAAAGTGTAATGAGATCACTCAAATGTTCTGCAGATTACACGTCATTGTTTTTGCAAACCTGTTATTGTGGCAACAAAGTAATCTCCTTTGACTCTCTATCAGACAAAATAAATGCATAACATCTAGAAACAGAAGGAAAATTATGCTCATTTGATGTGGTCATGCAGACAGCTACAACAAACAAGCAGACCTTTATTTTTGATGTAAGTCAAGGGGGCACACATTTGCCTTGTTAGTTTGCTTCCCATCATTATTTTTAAATAGACAAAAATTACAGAAGTTATTTCAGTGCAATATGGTGATCTTAGTATTGAATTCAGCTAGCTAGTCTATCAGTGTTGCAGCTATTTTTTTATATTTATTTAGTTTCGTAATTTATCAGCTGCATAAGTTCACAAGATACAAGGTTATCTTTTCACGGCACTGGTCTGATTATATGAGTTGTCTGTATCTCACACTATGTAACAGGAGCCTGTGGGCATCAAACTCAGAAACACAAATGAAGTCTATTAATGGTTCATAGTCTTAACTCTTTCCATGTTTTCTTGAAAATCTCAGGGAAAGAATGAATATAGTCAATGCTGATAATGTTAATGGTGTAGGTTACATTTTGTAACTTTGCAGTACCTGCTTCCACTTTGAGAAGAGAAAAATGAATGTAACTAGAATTGGAATCCCTGAACTGCATTCACCAAAACAAGCCTGCTGAAAAAAAAACACTTTTTAAGTGTTTTTGCAGGATGGCAAAACCTCCTAGACCACTGATGTGAGGGGGAACGCCACACTCCCCAAATGTATATATACCAACTCCATGCCCCACAAAATAGCATCATTGTTGGCACAACTCGCTTGGCCATTCAGTCTCTGTATTTCACAGCTCACTGTATTGGGTCCCCACATTTTAAAATAGTTACCCACTCACTGCTTCCATCTTCTAGAGCTTTGATTGTACTTTTCACAATGAATTTTGTAGCTTTTCTCCCTGTTTACCTTCTTTTCCTACATGTACTCTTCTAAATACCGTGCTGAGTTCTGTTTAAATTCATCCCATTGTTCCACTGTTGACTTCTGCATGTTTTTTAAAGTCCTGTCTACACCTCTGTGAAAGTTCCTAAACAAAGTGTCAGACTGGTCCCCAATACACAGCTCCTTTCTAGTTAACCAAAATCAGCAGTTAAGCAAACTAACTGACTATATACATAACATTTGCATCGCTCCCATGGTGTAGGCCTCCCTCAGGACATAGTTGGTGACCTCAAAACCTGATTTAGTAGAAACTTCTATGGGCTGAGAAAGGAGTGATCTAACATCTTCTCTATCTTTTAATAATCGTACCCTTAACTTACCCAATTCCATTCCCTGTGAGCTAATGTCCTACTCCCTACCTCCTATCCTCTCAAGATACATTACCTACCAAATTCTCAGTTATCCATCTAATTCAGACTTTTCTTTCCTCATTCACTTCCTCTTGTTGTAACATTTATTCCTCTTCTACACCTGGCCTAAAAAGATGATAAGAAAATGTCTTTATTTAAGAAAAAGTATTTTCTCTTAGAAAATGTTATGATCCTCCCCATGCTATCATCTTACTTATACCCAAAACATTTTCTACAACTTAAATTGTAAAGAAATACATTTATCTACACTTAACTTATGCTTTATTTCTTAAGAATAACTTACTATTTCAAAACTTTCTATAAAGAGAAATAGAATTCTGCTGACATACAATATAGTTAAACAAAGTTAAAATATTTTGTCCTCAAATAAGTCTGTAACTAAAATAACAGCAACTCCTCCCCCTCTGTTTATGCCAAGAGTCTTTCATAGGTTCATAGGTTCATAGGTAGGTACTAGGCTATCGGCCCTAGGGCCTATACAAGCCTAGCCAAAAAGGTGCCCTGGCTTTTGCCATCTAAGAAAATTATTTTCCTGTGCCCTTGTTGAGCAGAGCCACGGAGGTGATCCCTGGGGTAAATTTCCTATTTCCCATCCAATTATCAAGATTTTTCTTGAAGAGTGCTAATGAGAAGCTTTGTTTGATATAGATAGGTAGTTTGTTACAGAGCATGGGAAGTCTCTGGGACAGGAATCTATCCCTCCAGCATGTTCTGTTTATTGTGGTGACAAGGTTTAGGTCCCTAGAGTGTGTAGCTCGGAGGGATTGGGATTTCTTTAAGTGGAGCATGTCCAACAGCTCTGGGTTTGACATAGCTTTGTATGTTAGGCAGAGATCACTTCTGAGCAGGCGATATGCAACATACTTTTAACGTACTTTCTTTAAACATATTCTAATTATTTAGTTATTACACATATCCAATACTAACTTAATTATCCTCTAGCTGCTTATGGTAGAGACCCAATCTACTTAGCATATATAATCTCTGGCTGTTAAGATTAAAGCAGATATAATAAACCTCCAGATAGCCCAGCTAATTTTGCACTCGATTCTATACTACAGTCCGAATAAACTTAATTCAGTCTTGCCTATAAATAAATAAAGATCTCTTTAAAACATGCACACAAACCATCACAGTTTCCTGGGTTCAGAATCTTACACTTTCCCTTATCCTTATAATACTACTATTAATAGCAAACATTTATAAAGTTTAAGCAAATAATGAGTTTTAATTAACAGTTTTGTTAAGCCAACAGTAAAATAACTTACAAACACCTTTAGATAGCTTACCTTTCTTTATATTAAAATCAAAAGGGAAACATTGACAGGAGCTACAGATATTTGTAATTACATACTACAAGACACGTCTATGTTCTATTTTACTATAGTATTATTACTTGTTCTTAGGGCGGCCACAGTGGTGCAGCGGTTAGCGTTGCCACCACACAGCAAGAGGATCTCTGGTTCGATCCTCGGCTGGGGTGCCTTCTGTGTGGAGTCTGCATGTCCTCCCTGTGGTCACATGGGTTTCCTCTGTGTGCTCCGGTTTCCCCCCACATCCCAAAGACATGCTGTAGGTGGATTGGACACTCAAAATTGGCCCTAGGCGTGAGTGCATGTGTGTGTGCATGTGTGTGTGTGTGTGTGTGTGTGTGTGTGTGTGCCTTCTGTGGAAGGTTGGGCGCCGGGCTGGCAACTCGACACCGTAAAACTCCACTGCCAATCATGAGCAGACAGGTGATCCACTGTGGTGACCCCTAACTGGGAAAAGCTGAAAGAAGAAGAAGATTATTACTTGTTCTTCAGAGTCCACACATCGGTTCATTTCAGCTTCTTTCTGGGTAGTAGTACTAGAAACAACACATGAATTTTTCTTCTCACTTCTTCTTACCTGCTCTCCTCTCCATTCAAATGTTTTTTTTTTTTCCTTTTTAAGTCTTTATGAGTACATTGAAGAATTGTCCTGAATATATCCATAAGGACTTAAAAAGTAAAAAGTCATGGGCATTTAGAAGCCATGCAGCTAAAACACTGGTAAATATGCCATGAGCCTCTACTACAGGAGGTTTAAGACATTACACAGTGAAGACTTTTGTTTGGATAGGTATTTTCTTGCAGTTTTTACTGAATGGTTTGTATGTATCACCTTTTTACCTTTTTACCCTTTGGTTTGGATGCTATTATTATTACAGAGAGAGAGAGAGAGAGAGAAACCTTAATCCAGGATCACTTAACTTTGCTTTTAAGAGGAAACATTCTTACCTCAAAATTCTGTTGCTTCCAAATTGCTATACCTCATTGTCTGACCAAATTTGAGTTTGCTAAATGGTTCTGATCAGTTGAATCCTGACATAAGATAGCTTGATTAAACTGTATCCTCCCAAGTGCAGGAGGGTTTTGCCTAAAAGATTAAATTCCATGAAGTATTATATTTTTCCAGTACTGAATTCTGGAATGTTTTAGTTATTTTTTGAGAAAATGAAAAAAAAACTGTTCTTGTTCATAAGGTCTGAAAAATTATTTCTAAAGATATTTGATAGCATTTCAGTAACTGATTATGGCATTTCTTATTCTAATATGCAACTTAACATGTCAATTCTCTTAGTCTGACTTGGCTGAAGCAATGTTGCAATTATTTGAAACAGTGTGCCTCTTTAGACAACAGGCTTTAAATGGATATTTTATATCTCAATACATGTGGTCTGCATCCTTACTGGTCTACATATTTTGTATACAGAAAAAAAGTATTTTCTGTTTTCTGTGACTTAAATGTTGTAATAAAAATTGCACTTTGCTAGTAGTTCATTCAGTTTTATACTCATCGCTATAAAAATGTGCTGTTAAGAATGTACTCCCTGGTGTTATAGACTAGTTCCTGATATAGTATCTGAGTTAATGCACACGAGACACTTGTGAAGAATCAGTCTGGGAAAACATTTAAATGGGGTTAAAATAATAAACTGTAGCATTTATGTGAAAGGACACTGACAATAAACAGAGCTTCTTGAAACACAGTGTAGGTCAGTTGCTATTTTATGGCAGTTATTTGCAAGGTACAGGCACAATCATTGCTGAAGACCAGATGACTATTTTTTGTCAAACTCAGTTCCTATTCCTAGTACTCTACATTAAAGACAGTGGAACAAAATAGATCAACAGCTTCTGCAGTTCAGAACAGAACAGAACCAAATCAATCAACCATAGCTAGCAAGTTACTATTAATATTTATGGACAGGTAGAAGTAATTTAAATTTTCCAATAGCAAAAATCATTCTGTGGGAAGGAAAGCACATTATCCAAATTAGTTGTAGTACATTAACTGGATTCATATTAATCTCACCAAGGTATGCTTAAAGGGTAGGGCTATTTGGATATCTACTCCATACTGAATTTTCCACAGATAAATAGGGCATTAACAGAAAAGGGAAGAAAAACAAACATTCAGAGAAATAGATGGTGACCTGATAGCTGTGCATTTTTAATGTTTATATGGCATTACATTGTCAATTTGTGATGTTAAAAAAGACAAGCACATGATGTTAATCTTGTGTATATTCAGGAAGCAGGAGATTAAGCGAAAAAGGAAGGATGAGGAGTAATTAGCAAACATCAGGATAAAACTTCACTCCTGCTTTGTTAGCCCCAGTCAGTTTAGTAACCAGAACAACTAGGGACTTCACCTGAGAAAGGAGCAGGAGAGGTTTTGCCAAGTCTGTACATGCCATACATATCAAGGGATTGGATACAAACCCATATATTAACTTCAAACGAAAGCAAGTAACTTGGATCACTTTAAGTTTCCATGGCCGTGTATGAGGTCATTGTCCAATAGGCCTTATTTGCTTATTGTTCCTCCAGCTTATAACATGCTCAAAGTTGGTGGCATTATGCATTAATTGCAACCTTATAGAGGGCCTTGATGAATATAGGATTCCTACCTAAAGCTATAGACACTTGAGCTATCAAAAACAATAAACTGAATTTTATGTGGGAGCCAAGCCAGTGTTAAAACCTCATGCAGTAATAAACAAATCCTACTGTTCAGTAAGTTAGGCTCTATTTACCTTTCAAGCACCAGTCTTAGAAATGACTAATATTTATGGATGAAAGCTATATGAGGAAGAACTGGGAACCCAAATACATACCATCTGTTATTATGAGTCAGGGAATTTCCTGATAGTTCAGTTCTGCATACTACAGGTTGATTACACTGAAATTAGTGAATTTATGAAGAAAAGGTCATCGGTTTTCCTGTATTGTTGCACACCCTGATCTCAGGGTGAATTTACAGACACTATAGATTAGAAAGCTTCAGCAAAATAGTCTTCAGTTTAGGCATTAATCAATTCCAAGAGGCATATTTTGGACTGGATTATCACTGAAGCTCAATAAACCTGGGATCAGCACAGGTAAGCCAATGACACAACATACGGATGGGTCATAAAGTACTGTTCTACTAAGTATCCCATTCTATATACAATACAAAAAGTTTTTTTACTTTCTGTGTCAGAAAAAGTGGAGGCCAAAAGTCTTTCCTTTCTGTATCTGATAAAGTGTAGGTCAAAATATATGCATTTGCAAAATGGCATTTGTAGATTTACTTTCAGTTTCAAATCATATTATACGTTTAGTTCTTGGAGCTCTGGATGGCTTTTTATCTTATAAATTACTTAATGGAAACAAAAAAACGATTACTCATTTAACTCATTATGGGCGGGTGACGACTCCAGGTGTTTCTGCAGTTACATCCTAATGATGCTTCTAGGCATCAAATATTGTTTGTTCATATTTGCATCAGTAATTCTAAAACAATGCTACATACAAAGTAATAAAAGATTTCATCTTAAAGCTTACACAGTGGTAAACACAAATAGGTTGATATTTTACTTATAATTAGTTTGGGTAAAGATAAATTAATTGTCGTCCATATAATATTTATTTATATTGTCATAAATGTCATGTTTTTTCTAAATATCTTAGAAACCAAGCAGCACAGACAGAACTGCTTAGCTTCATATGAAAGCTCTCAGCTGGGTGAACAAAATGCTGTTGTGTGTGTAACTTAAGTGGTTGCTGAAATATTGTAAGCTGTTTACAAAATTTCAAACTTAATAGTTATTGTGTTTACTGTGACTCACAAAATCCCTTTTAAGACCTAGAAGCTAAAGAATAGTGCTACTATATAAATAGTTTGTGCTGAAGAGTTTCTAACTTACATTTCTTTAGTAACCACCATAGTTCTAGTGATATGAATATTTGTGTGCTGAAGAGTTTGTAACTTACACTTCTTTAGTAACCACCATAGTTCTAGTGATATGAAAATTTGTGTTCTGAAGAGTTTGTAACTTACACTTCTTCAGTAACCACCATAGTTCTAGTGATATGAATATTTGTGTGCTGAAGAGTTTGTAACTTACACTTCTTTAGTAACCACCATAGTTCTAGTGATATGAATATTTGTGTGCTGAAGAGTTTCTAACTTACATTTCTTTAGTAACCACCATAGTTCTAGTGATATGAATATTTGTGTGCTGAAGAGTTTGTAACTTACACTTCTTTATTAACCACCATAGTTCTAGTGATATGAATATTTGTGTGCTGAAGAGTTTGTAACTTACACTTCTTTAGTAACCACCATAGTTCTAGTGATATGAATATTTGTGTGCTGAAGAGTTTGTAACTTACACTTCTTTAGTAACCACCATAGTTCTAGTGATATGAATATTTGTGTGCTGAAGAGTTTGTAACTTACACTTCTTCAGTAACCACCATAGTTCTAGTGATATGAATATTTGTGTGCTGAAGAGTTTGTAACTGACACTTCTTTAGTAACCACCATAGTTCTAGTGATATGAATATTTGTGTTCTGAAGAGTTTGTAACTTACACTTCTTTAGTAACCATCATAGTTCTAGTGATATGAATATTTGTGTGCTGAAGAGTTTGTAACTTACACTTCTTTAGTAACCACCATAGTTCTAGTGATATGAATATTTGTGTGCTGAAGAGTTTGTAACTTACATTTCTTTAGTAACCACCAAAGTTCTAGTGATATGAATATTTGTGTGCTGAAGAGTTTGTAACTGACACTTCTTTAGTAACTACCATAGTTCTAGTGATATGAATATTTGTGTGCTGAAGAGTTTGTAACTTACACTTCTTTAGTAACCACCATAGTTCTAGTGATATGAATATTTGTGTGCTGAAGAGTTTGTAACTTACATTTCTTTAGTAACCACCAAAGTTCTAGTGATATGAATATTTGTGTGCTGAAGAGCTTGTAACTTACATTTCTTTAGTAACTACCATAGTTCTAGTGATATGAATATTTGTGTGCTGAAGAGTTTGTAACTTACACTTCTTTAGTAACCACCATAGTTCTAGTGATATGAATATTTGTGTGCTGAAGAGTTTGTAACTGACACTTCTTTAGTAACTACCATAGTTCTAGTGATATGAATATTTGTGTGCCGAAGAGTTTGTAACTTACACTTCTTTAGTAACCACCATAGTTCTAGTGATATGAATATTTGTGTGCTGAAGAGTTTGTAACTTACACTTCTTCAGTAACCACCATAGTTCTAGTGATATGAATATTTGTGTGCTGAAGAGTTTGTAACTTACACTTCTTTAGTAACCACCATAGTTCTAGTGATATGAATATTTGTGTGCTGAAGAGGTTGTAACTTACACTTCTTTAGTAACCACCATAGTTCTAGTGATATGAATATTTGTTTGAAGTCATCATCATCAGCCCCCTTTTTCACATTTTCTGCATGAGGTCGGGGTATCGTGTTAGCTGTCGCCATCTCTCCTGATTCAGCATCACACTCCTGCCTTCTTCAACACTTATTCCTGACTGTTGCAGATCTTCTTTCACACAATCCATCCACCTCTTTGTTGGACATCATCGTTTCCTCTTACCTTCTTCCTGACTGTCCCAAATCTTCTTCACCAGATTGTCTTCTGCTTTCCTGCACATGTCTGAACACTGTAATCTCTTCTCTTTGATCTTTTCTGCAATTGGAGCTACTTTGGCTTCTACTTTTATGTCCTCATTTCTTCGTCTGTCCCACAGTGTGGATCCTACCACCTTTCTCAGGCACTTCATCTCCATCACCTCTAGCTTCTTCATCTGCTCTGCCTTTACTGCCCAGGTTTCTGTACCATACAGTAGTACTGATCGCACCACTGTCTTGTACACCTTACTTTTCAGATTCATTTGCTTTCTTCTGTCATAGACTACATCTGAGACTCTATGCCAGTTTGTTTGAAGTGTGAGGACATAATTTGATTCTGTCAAAAAGGTTAAGCTCCACCCACTGGAAGTTACAGCACCAACTTCCAGAGCTCCATTAGAGGGAATGAGTTAAGAAACTCTGTTGGTTGTAAGACTATACTTAATTGGTACTTACAAAGTACACATAGCTTTATTTATCAAATTTTGTTTATCTAGTAGGTTAAAATGTGCAGATAGCCCTGTTTATTGATATCAAAAATGTAAAAAATGGGTGGGGGTGGGGGGTGTCTTTATATCATAAAATATCATAGTTTCAGACTGTTAAAAATATTATGAGGAAGCAGCAAAACACTTGATTCGGTTTATAATTCCAAATTAGTATACACAAGCTTTTAGTCCCTATTTTCAGTATGCATTGAATAAAATAATGCTGTGAGCACCATAAAAGTAAAGAAGGGACATATGGTTAAAATAAGAAGATTGCTGCAGGAAGATATACTAAAGACATTGTATAAGTATATATGTGTAACAGGGATGTGATTTAGCTAACAGTTCATAGGTTCATAGGTGTGTACTAGACTAATGGCCCTGGGGCCTTTACAAGCCTAGCCCGTAGGATTACCCTGGCATCATGCCACCCGACCTTAGTTCCCACTGCCTCTGTCGAGTAAAGCCACTGGAATTATCCCCAGGGTGAATTTTTTGTTTCCCATCCACTCATCAAGATTTCTCTTGAAGAGGGCCAGTGAGGTGCTCTGTTTGACATGTATAGGAAGTCTATTACATAGCATGGATAGTCTCTGGGTTATGAACATGTCCCTCCAGCATGTTCTGTTGATTGTGTTAATGAGGTTGAGGTCTCTGGAGTGTGTGGTGGGGAGGGCTAAATGCTGTGCTGTTGAGATGACATGACATCCCTTCAGGTCAGTTCACAAGAAGTCTCAAAGATCTTGCCTCCAACAGCTGTCAGTAGAATTTCTTGCACACTATTTTAAAATATCTTGTAAAGGCCATCCTTATTCTGTGGCCTGCTAGTGTCTCCTGGATTTCTGAGGTACAGCATGTCTTGTCAGCTTGCCACCCTGTTCATTTGTAGTATGCATTTTTACCCCGAGTAATGTCTGACATTTTACCAGTATATTAAGTATTAGCTAGTGATTCACACAAGAATTGATTAAAAATTCAATCAGATTAGCCTAAAAGATTAGAGTTTTTGTTCAGGGGTAGGGTCTTTTTATCCTCAGAGGGCTGATTTTAGTAAGTATAGCAGGTGCAGTGCACTCAGATTTAGCCCCCTGAGTGGCAGGTATAAGGGAGTTTCATCTTCCATAATAAGCAACACATATGTTTAAGTTTCCTGATCACATAATTTGCCAGATAATCAACTACTTTGTTCATTTTGGAGATTTACTTTCAACTGATCAACCTCAGTTACCCCTCAAGCCTCTTCATATGGTCACCTTATAACCCAGACAGACTGGCAGTTGATGCCAAGGGTTAAGGCTGTGAGCTATTTTTCCTTTAGGCAGTGCTTGATTCTCTCGGCCCTCAGTTGTCCACTCCATGACCTCAGATGTACCTTTCTTGACTATATGAAGTGAAACATGATAAATCTCGCTCATTATTTGTCTCAAGCAGGTATGAGCCTAGCACTGAGCAGCATAAAACCTTCTCCAAGGATGATGGCAAGTTACCAACATAAAGCTTCTGGTGTCAATCCAAGGGGGTACAATATTTGATGGCCTGGGAGGACATAGTTGACAGACCACACTGCTTTGCCAGGGATGGTCTACACTTATCCCCTTTAGGCTTTCAGATATTGGCATAGACCTTTTATATCCCCATAGTGCCTTTTTTAGTCAATGCCAAACTGGTAAACCTCCCAACTTAACTGAACCTATGAAGGAATATCTTTAAGGTGGTACTGCTCAGCATTAGACATCTTAACAAGAAACTCTACTCCCTGCAAGCTTTCTTCTCCCTGGAGAGTGTAGACATCTGTGTAGTAATGGAGACATAGTTTAAAGAGTACACCAGTAATGCAAGGTTATAATGCCTTTCACACCTTTAGACCAGCTACTGCACAAGAGGGAACTAAAGGTGGAGAAGTCTGTATTAAAACCAAATTCACATCCAGACTAATTAAAGTGTATGACCCAATGGAACTCATACATGTGCAACTCACCATAAACAGGGTCTTGTACCATATCCTTGCAACCTACAGGTCCCCCCTCCAGATCCCAGGAAACCCATACTACCTATATCAATGTACTGGAGTCCATTCAACCTAATACAGTACTCATAGGAATCTCAACTACCCCTCTATAGACTGGAAATCCTGCATCACCTCTAATGCACAAACCCAGCAATTCTTAAAATTTGTTAATATCAACCTCCTGGAACACTTAGTCCATTCTTCTACCAGGGGTACTCATGACCATAGGGGGGGGGGGGAGCAGTGTTCCTCACCCAATGTAATGTCTTCGCTCATCAGATCTGACCATAAGGTAGTATTGCTTGAAATAAAAATTAAATCCAGGGATCCAGCAAAACCAAAAAAATTTAGGAACTGTTCCAAGGCTAACCTTTGTCTACTAAGCAACACCTTGACTAAATTCCATGCACCCCCAAACCCAGTAAATATCATAACATATGCTGAGCTGTTTACAAAATATCTGTACAGCCATATTGATAACTATATTGTATATAGTTAGCTGTGCCCACTCATATTAAGAATAAGACAAACTCAAAAGACAAGCCACCCTGGTGGAATCACAATATCAGTCAGTTATGCAACAAAATGAAACAAGCCTTAGCCAAGCGTAGCAGGAACAAAGCCATTTATACTAAAATCCCCCTATCCAATCTAAACAGGCAGCTAGGAAGGTTAATTAATACTTCAAAGGCTACATTTGAAGAAAAAATAGCTTTTCAGGCAAAGGACAACCACAAAGCTTTCTACAGCTATGTCTGTAACCTCAGGTGAAATATGCAACAATGTGCAAAACTTATAGTAAATGGCATCACCCAAACTGAACCAGAGACCATTACCAACCTTTTGGCTGACAGGTTCAGCTCAAATTTCTCCCCCCATTCCCTCCAGATAGTCCAAAGGAATTATCACATACCACAATCCCCCCACCCATTTCTAAGGAACAGGTGAATCAATTCACTTTTCAAGGCCAAAAACACTGTATTGATGGGCTCCGCTAACATCTTGGGATGTTTAATAAATAGCATGAAACATGACCTCTCTGGTCCACTAGAATCACTTTTCAGCTGAAGCCTACAGTCAGGTTTTGTACCAAGGAATGGAAGATAGCTACCATCATTCTCCTGCTCAAAGGAGGTCCAACCACTGATCCGGGTAACTACAGGCCCATAAGTCTTACCAGCCTCGTATGTAAGGCCGTGGAAAGAATCATCACAGACATGATAAATTAGGGCACAGGTAATCTGCATACATTGGACCTATAACAGTTTTGCTTTGTTAAAGGAAGTTCTTGTCTACTGAATCTGGTGGAGATTTTTGAAAGGATCACCAAAGCATTAGATAAAGTTAAGACTGTGCACACAGCTTACCTCAACCTGACCAAGGTTTTTGGTGCAATAGTCCACTCAGACATTATAGGCAAGCTCACTAATTTAGGTGTAAACCCTTTTATCACCCAATGGATAGTGATCTGGCTCACTGATAGGACCCAGGAGATCAAGATAGGCGAGACCACCTCCACCAAGAGACCAGTCACAATCAGAGTTCCCCCAGGCTTGGTATTGGGACCACTCTTTTATGGCATCTATTTCTCTGAAAAGGAGGCAAATGCTGAAGGTTTATGGCTGACTAATTTTGCAGATGTTTGCAAGCTGGGGGTTATTAGCAACTCCCCTTCAGTTACTAGCATTCTTCAAGAAGATCTATCTCTGACTAACAAATGCCACCAAAGTCATGATCTTAAACTCAGTGCTAAGATATGTATAATTATATCCTTTGGGAAGTCAACCATCTCAGCTAATTACCATGTTGATAATATGCGCTTAAGAGTCGACCCAATGGTCAGGGATTTGGGTACCCACGTAGACAGTAGCGTTAACTTTGTCCACCATGTGACCACACTGGTGAGGAAATCCTTTTATGTTGTGCAACATATAAGTAAGAACATGGCCTCTAGGTCCAAAAAGATCATTATCCTACTGTACTATGTCCTTATCAGACCAATCAGAGTGTATAATGATTCCTTCAGTATGCATCTGATGTGACCTCAGAGGTTCCTTACAAAAAGAATGCAAGGCATAACAAGTCTGCCTTATGCAGAGCACCTTAAAGCCCTTTCCCTTTACTCAGTCTCCTATAGACTGCTGAGAGCTGATCTATACCTGGCTTATAATGCATCCACAAAACCCACACTCATGAATCTCCTGCATATTTGTAAGTGAAAGAGTACCAGAAATACAAGGCTTAGGGACCTGAATTTTGTCTGAGACTTAAACAGAACATGCTGGAGAGTCAGATATGTGTCACAGAGACTGCTCCTCCTATGAAGCAGGCTTCCCATACCTGTGAAGCTGAGTTTGTCTATTACCCAGTTTAAATACAATCTAGACCTGTTGGACCCTTATGGACAGAGGTAGGTTGCTCATAAATGCCTAGCTCTCAATGTCCTATTTAGATACAGGATGTTGTTATTCTTTGGGAAAGTTTGGCTAGGCTTAAAAAGGCCCCCTGGGTTGTTAGTCTAGTAACAATCTATGAATCTATGAATCTAAGATCCTGCATGGGGGCATCTGGGAACTTGGGCTAGATTGCTCAATGGTACCCTAGACTGCAAGTCTACTACCAACCTCATCAAGCAAAGTGCGACCATAATATGCAACCATCGATAAACTGCCCTAAAAAGTGAAAGCATTACTAAGTGTATGCCTTTACCTCTCTGCAGTTTTTAAGTATAACCATAAGCATACTTTGATCTGCCAAATGCCTGGGATGTAACAACATTACCATTTTTTGGTATTTGCCTACTTTTTACAGCAGTAAAGTCAGCAGTTTATATCCATCTGCAGATTTCTTTAGACATGGGACCAAATTCACCAGTTTTAGTGTTGTAAATCAACATGTATTAGTTAGCATTGAAGTACCAAATTCACTGTCTCATAATAACAGGTAAAGTATATTTAGGTATCTGATCTGTTTTCATCTAGCTTTCATCCAGCATACTATACAGTGTCTTTCGGCTTTTTTCCCGGTAAGGGGTCACCACAGCAGAACTCCAGTCTGCTAATGATTGGCAGTAGATTTTTACAAAACATGAGGTGCCAGCTCGACGTCCAACCTTCAACAAAGGCACGCCCATTTACGCACACATGTCTTTCGAATGCTACCCAACCGTGGGGAGGACATGCAGACTCCACATAGAAGGCACTCCCAAGCCAAGCCGAGAATCGAACGGGAGAACCTCTTGCTGTGAGGTAACAATGCTACCGTCGTACCACCATGGCAGACTCATCCAGCATACTATCATATTATGAAATACTAATTCAGATTTTACACCACCAGCATACTATCATATTATGAAATACTAATTCAGATTTTACACCACCAGTTACATTCATTGTATACCCACGGTGGTGGTGCTGTGGTAGTGTTGTCGCCTCACAGTAAGACGCTGTTTGGTTCGATTCTCAGCTAGAGCATCTTCTGCATGGAGACATGCGTGAATGGGCGTACCTTTGTTGAAGGTTGTGCGTCAGGCCTGGCAAGCCGGTAAGTAAAAATCAACTGCCAATCATTAGCGGACAGGAGTTCCGCTGTGGCGACCCCTAACCGGGAAAAGCCGAAAGACATAAACAAAGTTACATTCATTGTATCATGCACTATTTACATAAATGTATTTCTTCTTCTCTTTAATGACATTCTAAACATATTCTTTACAGCACTAACAAAATTGGTAAACTGTAAAATGTTAAATAAAACTTTGACTACATTTTTAATTTTTCTAGAACCAAAATTAAAGAAACGTGCAGCTTTTCTTCTAAAACTTTAGTGGAATGAAAAACTTTCAATATTTTAAAACTATTATGTTGAATATATGTTATCTCTTTTAGTTTTTGGCTGTAGTTGCTCAGATAGTTTTTTTTCCTGATTTATTTTGAAGCATCTACAAAACACCATACATGTTACAATGAGACAGATATTGGCAATCCAGAAAAATGGACATATGTTTCTTTTGGATGGACGCAGTTCTTCAGAACCAGTTAATAAATACTCAAAATGAAAGGGCATCTAAAGGCTTTCCTCTTCCACTTCTACAAATCTGCTTAAAAGTATTAGTCCCCCTGACTTGCACATATGAGATCTGTTTCTTGTGGGGCTTAAGCTTTTAAGTCGAAACCTGACACCCTCTGCTTTGGTCTGCTCCTCCTGCAGATCAGGACAGCTGCAGGGGAAAACAGACTTTAGGCCTATAAATGTGGAATCTGGCAATAACACAGATGCACCAAATAGGATTTTGGCTACACTTTTTATCTGCTCTTTTTAATTATGTGTTTTTTAAACAAAATTTTCTGGGATACACTAGAAACAGCATACCTCAGAACTATTGTACTATTTTATTTCATACTGGAATCTACAAACCCATAGAAGCACTTGTGCTGTGTATGCTGTTTATGTGTTGTGTAATATATGTATGTCTTTTACTAATGTGAGGACCTATTGACAGGAGAAAGCTTAGAACGCAGCACCTACATTGCAACAGGTGAATAAAGCAAACATAAAACAATCAGTCCATTTCTCACTTGTAGAACGTCAGTTATTTATTGATACCAGCTTTCAGAAAAGAAAATGCTAAACAGCTCATTTAAACAATCATGAAAATAGGTCACAGGCCCAAAAAGATTAACCTGATCAACAAAACATATGTAAAATAAAATAAATAAACTTACAAAAGTTTATGAAACAAGCTTGTCAGCTAAAGAAACCCTAGCTAAAGAAACCAGATAAAATATAGCAAGTGTATTGATAGGTTATTAAATACCTTGCCTCCCAAAGGTGGAATTTATGTAAATATAGATCACTTTGTCACAAAAAATGATACAGTGATTAAAAACTTCAAGAAGGATGTTATTCTAAGCTACTAGATGAAGAAAGTGTTAACTGCTATGTGAACTTTCTGGAAGGGAAAGGATGTAGAACAGTAAACTCCTGTTCTGTTTTTAATTGTATATACACATTTATCGTGTGTGTGTGTGTGTGTGTGTGTGTGTGTGTGTGTGTGTGTGTGTGTGTGTGTGTGTGTGTGTGTGTGTGTGTATACATGTGCATGTGTGTGTGCATGTAATGCTGCATTGTAAAAAGAGATGTCTTGTGGGGCATGCAAGTTGCATTTACAAAATAAAAAAGCCAGCTTCACTTTTCCCCTCCCCCTTTGTAAACTGTCAGACAAAAGCATGAAATGCCAATACAGGGAGATGCAATGAATATCAGAACAAATAACTGAGCTTCCTGTATTCCTTCAGCTGTGATTGGTATTGTTGTACAGTAGGTGTAGTTTGTATCACATTTAACCTTGCGGTTGCACTACTAGCAGCTGGGCTGATCAGCAAGCAGTTCAGACAGTGGAAGGGTTCGGCTGGGTCAGATGAATCGATATCTCATCTTTTGACTGTCCTAGCGGAAGTGATGGCCTATTGGAAACACAGTAATGGCTCCTCTCTAGTGGAAAAGGCTAATCTTCTCCCAGATGTGCAAGAACACTGCAGGTGTCTCTTTGGCAGTCAGACCCCTTCGACACCAACTAGGACCAGCAAATGACAGAGAAGTACATGTCTCTCATTTTAAAAAAGCATTGCTTTTTCTCCAAAAAAAGCAATCTTGAAAATGTTTAATGCATGGTTGTGAATGTCTGTATGCATGGATAATAGCAGAGACCATGACATTATGCAGTTTGCTTTTTGTTCCTTTTAGCTGTGGCACATGGAAATAAACATGTTTTTTAAATACTTTCCTCTTTTTTTCCCTTAAGCCAGGACAGTAAACTGCTTGCTTACTGATGTCTTTCATGGTCTGAGGAACCTATCTCAGAAATTAATTCCCAAATACCTGTCTTCACTCACAGAAACGGAGAAAATAACACAGATTTTCCAAGTACTTAAGGACTGTTTGGTTCTCCAGGTCTGCCCATTTTTCCACTGCAAATTCCATTTGTTTACTATTTAAGCCTCCATAACTTGCACCCCCCACCTTCTTATTCTATATGCAGAAAACTGTAGGCAGCGATTTCTATGTGGCTGCTTTCATTCAGATATCATACTCCAAGGTTTACCTATAAGTGAGAGGGTGAAACTTGGTACAGAATTTTTGTTTGTTGATGATCCTGCATGTGACACTTTAATGAGCTCAATTTGATTGATTCGCACCCCCCCCACACACACACACACAACCTACATTGTGAGAGACCTGTGCAATTCAGTGCACACAGAATGTCTGTGACTGTGTCAGCAGCTACTGATATAAGACTATTGGTTTAGCACAATCCACACATTATCATTTATTGTCAATGAGGAGCCATACATTCACAGGGGACGTACAGTAGCAGGCCCCACCATAATCGATCCTTCAGCTATTAATGTCAACATCATTGATTAATATATGCACATAATGCATATGTAAAAAACTTATAAAACAAACTTGTTCCAAGTGATATAAGTAATAAATGCAGAGAAAATACATAAAAAGTTATTATTTGCAGCTATATAACATCATAAGTAAGTCCTTCATGCTGATGACATTCTATGGGTTTGTGGCAGGGTATTAACTTTTTCCTCAAAGAATCATTATCTCAGAGTTTACATATATAAGTAAGAGGGTATGGGGTCCAAAGCTTCATTAACAAAAATTCTTCCAAGAGGTTGCAGTTTCCCAGTGTGTATCAACAACTAGACTTGTTTGCCAATCAGGATGGGTATTCCTGTCAATCAGTGAATCCACTGCAAAACCTGTGGGACTTGAGATGCAGGATAGATTTACCATTAGAACAGATACGGTACAATTAGGGCACTCCCATTTATGGTCTGCTTATTCAAAGTTTAATTTGTGTTATTGATACTTGGTAGAAATGTCATCAAAGATAGATACCAATGAGCACATCAGAGAAAAGGAAACTAAAACATGCCTTTGCTGATAATCTATCAGTTGTGTAATTTCCCCCAGCTGCATTCCTGTTAAGGATGCTGTTATGGTGTAATATACGTCACTGATTTAAAAATTGTATTTTCTACTGAAATGGCCAGGAATCTCATCAGCTGAAACACTGATTCAAGGTAATTTAAGATATACTGAACAAACTAATCATAAATCAGTTTATTTTGTCAAAGAAGCTGATACGGTGGAAGGTTAGCATCATTGTTCAGTGTACTTTATGGTGTTATTCGGCAGTTTTATTGCATAACCAAGTTATAATGGTACTGTATTATCTGCTGGTTGTTTCAGTTTCTGCTATTGTGTAAATGTTTTGCCATGCACTGTTCAAAATATTATAAAATGATTAAAACCATTGCAATGGACCACCATTCAATCCAGAAATGGTTAGAAATGGTTCTCCACATTCAGCTCACTGCTTGACAAGCTAATCTAAAATTCTCTACAACACTGAACAGGATAAAGTGGATATTAGAGAATGTATGAATGTACAAAACACTTGATGAGAGATGGCTGATGATGAAATTGCACAGCAGCCTATCTGAAATGTCTATGTTTTAACAGCAGGGTTATATTTCTAATAGCTTACAAAAGAACAACCAACTAGCTAAAGCATTGATGAGAAATAAAAAAATACTATTCACATATTTTTGCAAAGAGCTCCAACACCTGGGTCATCATGCAGGGAACAGTATTGTCCACCTTAATATGATCACTTTCAGGTTCTGTCTTCTACTAAAATGTGGTGAAAGCCATTGATGCCACCCACCTGTGTTTGGGCCATTCATCTGTTGGCCATTGTTTCATCAACCAGTTGTTTAAAAACAGTGTTTTCTTATTTAATCAGTGACATAAAATTTAGAATTTCCTGCATAATAAAACTGTTTAAGAGCAGCTGCAGGAGACATAGTCAATTTAAGGTGTATGCGTGTGTGTGTGTGTGTGGTGGGGGGGGGGGGGGTTGCATGGTGGTACAAAAGTTTATTCTCCTAAATGTTCAACGCAAGAGAAAGAGAGAAAAAGAGAGAGAGAAAGAGAGAGAATGTGCCATTAGTTACCATTAACTTACAATGGGATGCAAGATGTCTAGCTAACATCTTTATATCTGAATTCTAAATAGAATTCAAACTTTCTTTTGTTGGGGGGGTTTGAGTGAATAAAGCCACTCACTCACACTATCCATACATGGATCTTTGCTCCTCCTTACTTAACATGATGATCTCAGAGGTCACTGCACCTAAGAGAAGGGGCATTCCCCCAGCATTGTCTACCATCTGATCCTGTCCATTTTGGCACTAATGCCCTTATTGAAGAAGTTACCACCGACTGACTATCCTACTCTCATTATAGTATACCACTAGGTGGTCCAGCCTATCACATGTTTCAGGACACGAATAAAAGTGGAAAAACTCAGCACTACAACAAAAATATAAGCTGAACTTTAAACAATAGACAGACCAAGATTAGTAACCAGCAATCAACATTTGACAAGGAGGAGAAAGAGAACACTATACATAATGAAAGCACATTATAGATGTGGAACAGTCACCTACACAGCAGTGACTTAACAGTATGGGCAATTAAGAATGTTTCAGTCACATACATGAACACTGGGCATAGGTCATCTGGTTTCAGGATGTGCCTTCTGGAAAGGCATGTTCAATACTGACTTCCAGTCTTTGTAGGAAGTTTACATGTTCTAGCTATGACTACTTGGGTCTTATTTGAGGACTCCAGTTTCTTCCCGCTTCCCAAAACATGCTGGTTAGCTAGCTAAATTAATTTCCCATAGAAAGTGAGACTGAGAGAGAGAGAGAGAGAGAGAGAGAGAGAGAAAGGGAGAGAGAGAGAGAGAGATGAAGCACAGTTAAACAAAAAGTCAGTGTACTCATAATCTGTGACTGGTACAATTCCTTTGGTGTGTTGGATATGTTAGTGGGGCAAGGGCACATAACAGGATGGGCCAACTAAGCAAATCTTTAAAACAAAGCTACCAAGATAAGTCCACATGCATGCAGTCAGTCAGACTTATCAAAGACCTAGGTTCAGAATTAGGAATAGACTTGGGCAATGCAAGTTCAGAGATATGAGAAGTTTGAGCATCAATAAGACAGTTTGTTTTCATTTTTAATGACAGTGAAAATTTTAAATAAGCAAATGCTTATCCCTGACACAGAATATGAGAACTTAGCTGCTCCAGCATCTTTATGGCTGTGGTCTGCAGAAAATGCTGATATAGTGTTATGTGTCTTTGCTTCAGAAACAAAACAGAGAGAAGGACTAGATGCTGACCACATGATTTAGTGCAGCTCAGGGTGCCCAATATTGTTACAGCAAGGCTGTGCGTCACCATGTCCTGCAAGCATTTCAAGAATGGTGCACTTTGTTTACTTTTCCCTGGTGGAGAGTTATCCCAGTTAGAAGCATGTCTTGGAGTACCTCAGAAAGCACTGACATATGAGAGAGGCAGGTGGTGTTAGGATGGAATAATATGTGTAATCCTATCTCAGGACAGTCTAAATTGTACTTTAGAAAAGAAAATAACCACACAAATGTACAAGAGACAAAACTAGTCAAAGTAGGACGACCATCGTAGGTGATATGGTGAGAAAATGGCATATGTTTAGTAGGAGGGAAGTCTCTGAATGTTCAAGGAAAAAATGATAGGTGTGATTAAAACAGGTAGTTATCGAGACCATGGAAACAGATTACAGAAATCTTAAGCTAATGAAAGTACCAGATAAAATACTAAATAATGGTATACTCAGTACACTTGTAGACAAATGCAAGTGTGACATCTGTTTCTCAGGATTGCATGTAAATAATACAGGCCCAATGAATGAACTTCTAGCCTCCATGAGATCTTTAATTGAACTACAAAATGTACCATATGACAAGCAGCTTCCCATAGCTAGGTCAATAGCATTTAAAGCTACACCTCAAATAATCAGCTCCTATTTTTCATACTTAAATTGCATAACATGAATTTATGTTAAACTGACAATTTTAATTTAACAATCCAAACATGTGCATCCTATAACATCTTCTGCTGCAGTTTGTAAAATCAAGAAGTCCAAGAAATTTAAACAAACCAAGAAGCAATCCCAAAGATATGCCCGTGAGTACCGTCTTCTGCAATACATCCATACTTCTTCAGATTTCTCTTTCACTGTGGGACTGTTGCTTGGTTTGTTTCAGTAACTTGATTTTAATGTATCCTTGATGCTATGCGAATCATGTAATGGGTTTTTGAAATCAAAGCAATATTTTCATTCTCCTTCTGAAAATATTTTAATAAATGCATATTTTCACTCTTTGGTATCATGATCAGCTCTTATACTGTTCCCATGCTGCCTGGTTTCTTCAATGGTCTTGGAGATCTGCATTAGCTGTTAGCTCTGTTCTCTCTCTGAACATCTGATTTTCCTTTTCAGATATTTTTGTCATACTACAAACATTCTCTGGAACAAGACACATGGATACTCTCTCTGCAAATGACTACCACAGTTCTAATAGTCTCTGTTTTTTGGAACAGTACTGTCTGTGACAGATCAGGTAGCTCCTCTCTCTTTGACTTTGACAAATGTGCCTTGTACACGTCTGCATTTTCTCCTATTCAGCTTCCCATTTTCTCCATGAACATCACATGATCCTAATTAATCTGCTTGCCCAGCTACTACCACTTCCAATTTCAAATTTTCCTATTTTTTTTATTGGTGATGCTGCGGTAACGTTGTCGCCTCACAGTAAGACGCTGTCCGGTTCGATTCTCAGCTAGAGCTTCCTCTGCGTAGAGACATGCGTGAATGGGCGTACCTTCGTTGAAGGTTGTGCGTCAGGCCTGGCAAGCCGGTACGTAAAAATCAACTGCCAATCATTAGCGGACCGGAGTTCCGCTGTGGCAACCCCTAACCGGGAAAAGCCGAAAGACACAAACAAACAAACTCTGTTTCCAACTTGTAAATCTGGTAGACACATGGAGCTGCTATCAGAATAGTATTTCAGTCTTTCCAGCATTTCCTTTACTTTGTTTTGATTTTATAGGCATCTGTAACATAACTGAAGTAGATAATTTGGTTTTCTGCCTCCTTTTCATTAATAATTCAGCTGATCAGACACTGTATTCCTTGAGTGCAGTTTTCCTATATTTCATAACTGCAAGATGGCAATCCTTTTAGCTATTGTTCCTTGTCATGGGATTTTTTTTTATCGAGGAAATAGTTCTCTGCTCTTAAATTTTACTACAGATATTGTGGACTGTATGCTGTATGTCTGAGTTCCAGCTCGCATACAAATCTTCTGAATTCTTGACTTCTGTTTTATGGATCATTTTTACATATAAAAATATCAGGGATCACTGTCTCAAGAATGTAGACTTCAATGCAATAATCAAACTTGCATTTGTGTCTGCTAGTATGATTATTTCAGAGAACTTGGAAAATAATCTACACATAGATTTATCTGTCAGAGTTGCTGCTATGCATTTAGAACTGTGAAAAACTTAGCATTTCACATTGTGGAGAAACTACAACTATAACCAATGGGTAATGATCTATTTGAGTCACTTTATTCAGATCTTGCAGATGAATAGAAATGTGAATCTCGTCTTGCTTTACAATATTAACTATACTATTTACACCTTCTGCTGGCTGCAGTTGCTTCCTAATTACAGTTATGTTTACCATATGTCTCGATTCCTTTTCACTTCCACTCATGAGATCTGCTGCCTACCACACACCATGTATCACTGGCACAGCGTCGGGTATATTTTTATGGGATATTCTCCCAACAAATGTCCAGTGTCTATGAATAAATCAGCAAAGTCATGCAGAATATCATTGGAATAACTCTGCTCAGTATTCAACGTGTCTCTGCATACACCTTTTACTTAAACACTGTGAAGTCACTCTACTATTTAAAGCATCTCACAAGCCAAATGACCCCAAATATCATGAGAAATCACATTATCAGTAGGGGTTGATTTGAAGCAGGAACACATCTTTCTCATTTTATACTAAAATAGAAGCAATCTTTGATCCAGTGGCAATACCTGATGCCCTAAATATGTTAACAATTTAGGGGTTTTAGTAGGTTGATTTTTACTTGTTTCAATTGAGTTGCAGTATTTGTTGTTTCTGGTGTGGTTTGTGATACTTCTACTGAACCTGTTTTTCCATTGGATTTTGCTGCAATGTTTTACCACATATCTATTGAACATGAAATACTGTTTCATCCTTGCTATTTTGGCCCCAAACTTTTGAACACAGTAAAGCAAAAGCTTTTCACAGAAATAGAGGAAACCTGCATGGGCAACTATGGTTTTGTGATTGCTGTGATAACCATTGATAACGTTGGTACTGGAATGATTCAGACAGGCAGAGGATTCATATTGTACACTGTGAAGTACAAGGCAGTTGTATTTTGCCCTTTCAGAGGGGAAGTAGTTGATGCTGTGGTTACCCAGGTCAACAAGGTTGGACTATTCATTAAAATTGGGCCCGTGTATTGCTTCATCTCAAGACATTCTATTCCCTCTGAGATGGAGTTTGATCCAAATTCTAATCCACCATGCTATAAAACTGTAGCTGAGGACATTGTTATCCAGCAAGACAATGAGATATGATTGAAAACTGAAGATTGTCAGTTAGCAGTGCTTTTTGTTAAGTACTTCTGAACCCAATGCTGCAAAAGTATTTTAAAGTTAGCTACATACTGTACATGTGTGCAGTCCAAATTCAACATCTGACTTAACCTCTCTCAGCACTTTCTGTTAACGGTATTGTCTCAGTGTTTCTGGTATGTTATCACACTTCAAGTCTATCAATTCTTTTCATTTTATTTGAACCAAAAACAGCTTATTTTGATTCTTTTTGAGACAATGGTTTTCTCCTTTTATACAACTTTGCAAAATGGTTCTATCTAGCACAGATTATACAAAATTTATTAGGTGCAGGGCAATGCTTCTTCTCATTCTTAATGTCACACTGTGATATGAGACTTGAATTCCAATTGCATAATATTTTCTTTGCACTCCTTGGCTGCCCTTCTTCTCTCAGTTACTGTTACAGTGCTGTCTTTCCATATTCATTACTGTTGCAACATTCTCATTTTAGTTTTAATTTCTACATTTTTATTTAACTCATTATTTGTTTTGTATACCTGCATTTACTTATTTATATCCTTTAACTGTGTATTTGAATTTCCACGCAATCTTCATACATCTACTGTTTTTGATAGAGTCAGGTTTGTTTCTCTTAATAGTCTGTCCCTTGTTTTAATATTTCTTATACCACAAATTATTCTTTTTCTTACTAAAGAGTGATGCAGCTTGCCAAATTTATACTTTTTTTTATCTCTGTCATTCAGCTCAGTGGCTTATGCATCCATCATCTCTATACCCTCATAAAGAACAAATAGTGAAGAAACAGTGAGTTGTTCATAGTTTTACAATTCCTGGGCATCTCTCTATTTGCTGCTATTTTTTTCTTTCTCCTCTTCGAGGAGTTAAGTACCTTAAAGGCTTCTTCATCAGTAAATGCAAGAATGTGACATAGTGTATATCTGGAGACTTTTCAACTACTCCCTCTCATAGTGAGGATACTCTTTTTTTTATCCAAAACTTTGAGTTTACTGCTAAATTTACATTTTGCAATTGTTATATATGGACATTTTCTTACAATGTGAAATAAACTGCTCACCTTCCAAACATATAAAGTCTCAAAAGCAAATATATTTCTTTACTTCTGCAGTTTTATTTCTTCACTTCCATAACCATGTGGCATCTGTGTGCTTTTTAGGATTATGAGCTAACATCTCATACACTGATAATGGGCTTTGGGCCTCCATGAGGTCTTTAATCACACTGAAATCTTTAGCTGGAGCACATAGTATGCAGTTTACATAACTAGCTTTGTAGCACTTACATCCCATATATATTACACTAAGCATCATACCTAGATTAAGATGAACACAGAACCTTATGATTTGTATTTTACACTGTGCAGTAAAAGTAGAAAAAAACACCTATAGGGAACATGTAATTTTGATACTAGTGCTGTTATCAGGTGACATTTTACTATGAGTAGGGCATCAACTGTAGTCCCATCTCCTAAAGGAGATGCCCTAAGTTTAATATCACTGAATAGTATTCTCTTAACTATGAGACAATGATCTTAAAGTTAATGTATTTAGAGTGATATATGGGAGCTTGCCTCCCTACAAAAAAAAATGTTTTTGCATTTTATTTCAGTCAAAATGTTGGTATTGCTGATTCCGGAAAATGTGGTTTACTGTATTAATTGGTATGACATGCAACCAATTTATACCTCTTGTGTGGTAGACATAATTCAGCCTGTATCAAAAGCTGTGACTTTGGTAGAACGTAGGCTACTAAAAATATGTAAATCTTGTAACACGGATATAATATATCAGGTGAAGACCAAAAACCAAGAGATATAAAGTGCTTGAAACAACATAGTTAAAAATTCAAAAGTGAGCATCCAAGGATCACCACGTTCTCTAGAGCTAAAAATCCTTTATTTCACCATAAAACACGATAACACACATAAACGCTTCCACATAAAACCATGTTTTCATCATAAAAGATAAAAGACTTCATCAGATGTATCCATACAGTTTCACTTCAGAATCTCGAGCTATTGAAATATTGAACTTCAGTAGCTCAAGACCAAAGTGTCGAAACTGCATTTGCATGAAAGTGCAGAATACCAAGTGAGGAAATGAATGCGGAAATGTCGAATCTGCAGTGTGGATGTAGCTGGAATTTCAGGTAAGTGATGTTTTACTAGGGGTTTTGGGTAGGGATTTTAGTGTGTTTGAGTGTGTTTGGAGTTTTGCGGTGTAGGTTGGGGTAGGTAGGTAAGATTCTGAGTGTGTAAATGTTGTGAGTGGTGGTATTTGTATGTATGTGATATGTGTTTGTGCAAGGGGAGTGCAGAGTGTGAAATTGTTTTTTTTGTGTCTTTGTGTTTTTAGTGCAACCTCTGTTGCAACCTAACCAAAGAGTTAGTATATTAGGGGGGTGGGGTGCAGGGGGGCTTGCCCCCCTGCTGATATGTAGGGTTAGTTTTTGTGTTTGTTTTGTTGTGTTTGTGTGTGTTTTGTTGGTTTATAGTGTAGGGAGGAAGATGTATATGTGCTTGTTTGTATGTGGAGTTTGTATGTGGGTAGTCATGAATTTGAATTTCGCACTTTTGAGGTTTCAGGCTTTTCACTTTTTGGCTTTACAGTCCCCGGGATACTGAATTTCGATATTTCAGGATTGTAAAGTGAAACCATCCATACATATCCATTGTGCCCTTTTTATATATTAGAGCCAATCAAAATCCATGTTAAACAAATTAAACACTATCAAAAGATTTATATTCACTGTTTTATTAATTGAGAATGTATTAATACGCTCATAATGTTATGATAGATTTAATTTGTTGAACATGGATTTTGATTGGTGGTTGGTCATGAGTTATAATATATAAAAAGGGCACAAGGGATATGTATGGATACATCTGATGAAGTCTTTTATGACGAAAATGTTGTTTTATGTAGAAGCGTTTATGTGTGTTATCATATTTTATGGCGAAATAAAGGATTTTTAGCTCTAGAGAATGTGGTGGTCCTTGGAGTCCTCACTTTTGAATATCAAATGAAGAGCTTGATTTGTCCATCTATAACACAATTTTTAACAGAAGATTTGCTGAATGTTATCAAGGTGTTGTTAAAATTTGAAGTGATAAGGCAACAAAACTTTCAGCGCAAAATATAGCGTGTGTGTGTGTGTGTGTGTGTGTGTGTGTGTGTGTGTGTGTGTGTGTGTGTGTGTGTGTGTGTGTGTGTGTGTAGATGTCATCATCCTATAACTGCAAATGCAATGGACATATATTTGCACTTGTGTGTGACTGAAAGCATCCTTGAGCACCTATGTGTCTGCATGTATGTATTATGCTGGACATCGCATCATTAAGAATCCATTTATGGTCTCTATCATACAACATCAAGTCAGGATATCAGAATATCTATATATACCAGTTATAAAATTTGCAAGAAAAACTGGTCACTCATCTTTCTGATTACATGTGCATCAAATTTATTCTATGCATGGGTAAAAATGACACTCCACCCAGAGCAGGAAATATCATGAAAAGATTACTGAGCAGATACAAAATTGTCACCCATTCACAAATAGGCCTTTGTGACTTTAGTCTCAGAAAAAAAACTTGAAATGGGTCTTAAAACTGAAACTGAACCAAATAATACATACAAAATTAAAGGATTTCAGTAATATTAGGCAATGTTCATAGTTTGGGTTATAGCTGACAGTGGAAAAGCTTACATATAAATTTTCTGCCTGTAAGGACAGACCTCTTGTTTTTTCAGGGAGTTATGCAAGTATGAATCCCAAGCTGGAATAACATCTTCTGATTCTCTGTGATTGCAGCATTCTCAAACATGCAAGTTGTTAGTAGGAATATTTTTATTTTTATTTGTTTACTAGGTTGCAGCACTGATCCCAATGCACAATTTTCAGGCTCAGCCTGGAGTTACAAAGACGGTAATACAATGACTATTAAGTAGCAATAAATGTTATAAGATGCTGACAAAGCAGTTTGCAGAATAATTTAATGTTCACAGTGCAAAATGTGCACTATCTACAGTAAATGCAGATACAAGGGGAGAAGAGAGAACTTAGGTTACTAAAAATAGAATAGATGGGTGCAGATGAAAAAGGAGAGATGAGGAAGTGTTTTTTTAGGAATGTGTGTAGGTGGCTACATTATTTTCAATCATTTACATTGTGCTTTTTTGAATAAAAAAACTTTTAATGTGGAGTGAAAGGTATGAATAGCTTTTAAATGAGATGGAATAGATGACTATACTTTAGGGTGAGTACTGAGGAGCAGTGTTTGGTTGACTGCAGCCTTACGTGAGGGGATGGTAGGTTGGGGTATGTGCTAGTAGAGACCTTAGGGTTTAAGGGGTAGATTTCTAATATAGTCTGTTTCCTTGGAAGGGAAATGAGTTTTGGTTAGTAAGCTTAAAAGCTAGACATGCTATTAATAGTGTGCTTATCAAATGTAGAAGGAGACATTTGGCTTTTGCTTGAATATTAACCTTGTGTTCTCTTTTAGGGGCAAGGGTTATGAACTGGCAGATGTGATTACTAGTACTTTGCAGTAATTTGAGGTTCTTTTGCGATGCTGTTGCAACTATAGAAAGACTTTCTCTTTCGCTGTGCTACCTTCTGGAGAAAGGAGGTGGGAAATTTCCTTGGACGAGAAGAGAAGACTGTTTACTTTGGCCTTAGTATATTGGACAAGCTTTTCTAGACTGAGGTTGGAGTTATGCCAAAGTACTTGTAATGTTGCACACTTTCAAATAGTCTAGGGGTGAAGATGTAACAGACAAATTGGCTGTGGCTTTTGTCAGTGTTGAGAAGTTGTGAAAACACTGGATTTGGTTTTCTTTGTGTTGAGTAATAGTTTCTAGGCAAGAAGATAGGCTGAAAGGTTTCTCTGGCCTGTTTCAAGCTGTTTTTTAATAATTGCATTTCAAGGTCTGGACTTGACAATAAGTATATTACTGGCAAAAAGGGTACTAGAGCTGTGGGGGAGGTCAGTGGGCAGATTATTTATAAATAGTCAGGACAACATGGGGGAGAGGATGGATCCTTGCAGTACTCCATGGGAAGAAGAGCTGAGGAGAAGAGGATGAAGATCATAGCTGTACTTTAAATTATCTGTTAATGACAAATGATTTAAAGCATTGTGCTGCTCTTGAGCTGATATCACCTGAGAGAAGTGAGTTAAACGAATATTGTGGTGAAGTGATTCAAACGCTTTGGTCAGATTGATGAGCAGAGTGATTGTTAGTTGATTTTTGTCCAGATTAATGAGACTGTCATCAGTGAAGGTGCAGAGTGCAGTCATTCTACTTCTTCCTGTCCAGAAGCCATGTTGGTAAGAGGCGAGGGTTTTGTGGACCCAAAGGTATTCCAAAAGTTGGTTGAAGATACATTTTTTCAAATATTTTGCTATTAGTGAGAAGAATGGAGGCAGGGTGGAAATCATTGGTGTGACATAGTTTGGGTGCCTTGGTGAAGGGCTACACAATGGTTATTTGCCTTTGTTAAGGCATGAAATACTTGGTCAGGCAGGTACTAAAAGGAAACGTGAGTTGGTGTGACATAAATTCCCTACTCAGAGAGTGGAACCAGACATCCAGCTCTTCAACACCAGCCGATGTGTGTCAGATGCTTTTTTCCCCCGTAAAAACACATATATCTTTAGATTTAATTTTTTTGAAATAGAATGGGGGGAGGGGGTGTCAGGGTTAGGTATAATGTAGAGGATTTTGTAGAGATAGAATGAGAGAGAGAGAGAGAGAGAGAGAGAGAGATGCAAATTCCTTTTGAAAAGTCATGAAGGGAGATTGATCCTAATGCCTGTGGAAATAGTTCATTTTTGTAATGAGTTAAGTTATGCTCAGCCAGGACTTCATTGACTAGATTCTAGATTTTTTTCAGACTTAGTTGGAGAGTAATTTTGGCTTGTTTGAGAAAATTGACTTTAATGTTTTCTGGTAGCTTTCTTTGACCAGGTCTCTCACTCAAAGCTGAGTGAACTGAAGCAGGTATTCAGAAGGGGAGGCTTCATTGCCACACTTCATTTCTTAACTTGAAAAGGGATTTTAAATCTGTAGTGAGCCATTGATTTTGAGATGTTTTATGCAGTCTGAACAATTAACAGAAATCTTAACAATTAATTGTGTTCCATATCAAACATTTCTAGTCTCATACCCCAAGCAGACTCAAAGTATGTTTCCTTAGGTAGATGGCAAAATGTTGAAAGTGCGATGGGGAAGAGAGATAACTGGCAACATACATTTTGGGACTGTAATGAGTTGGCAGACATTAAAATTTCCCTTCAGAGTACTCTGTCAGGAATACTGGGAGAGCAAATGAGTTTAACTAAGGATTTTTTTTTTTTTTAGTTGGGATACAGGATCTGAATTGCATAGACATAGTAAGAGCTTGTTAAGTTTAATCCTGTTGGCTGCCAAAAAAAAAGCAATTACTAGAACATGGAAATCAAAATCTAAACCAGCTATAACTGAAATAGTGAATATTGTAACAGAGATAATAGAACAGGAAGCGGGATCTTTGGAAAGGGTACGACTATTAACATAGAAAAAAATGGAAATTGTAGGAAACAATACATGCAGAAAAATGCTTTGGAGGACAAATGAGGTTTAAAAGAAGGCAGGAATTGATTAATTTATGCAATGAAATGATTATAGGATATATACAAATATATGTGATGTATAACATTTGTAAATGTGAACTTATTAATATGGTTTGATTTCTTTTAATATAAATGTAAGTCTTTCTAAGTCACAAGTGCTGATTCAATAAAAACATTCTAGTATCAAGATGTCATGGTTTCAGTGAAAGAGAAAAATGTAAGACAAATACAATGCTCCTTTACAATAATAATAAAAGATGGGAAAACTGAGTTAATCGGGGGAAATAAGCTACAAACTAAATATATTTCAGACGTTTATAAAATTATATATATATTTTAACTCTGTGAGAGTGTCAGCTGAAGTGTGTTATCATCAAATACAGAACTTAAGAATTTTACAGTTTTTAATACACATCCATTAAGACGCAATTTTGGAATTATCTGAATTATAAAATAAAAACTCATAATTTAAAAAAGTGCATATTGATTGTATAGAACAATGAGCACACTCATTACAATCCCCACATTACCCAGAAGAATAACTCTAGTAAAAAAGACATGCCAAACAAAATGCAGGTCTCTGTATTAGAAAAAGGCTTTCCAAAAGTAATAAATAAAATAGCAGTTCTTGATATGTAAGCTGCTTATCTTATCTACACCGGGTAGATGTTTGCAGAACCATAACTAGGATGGCTACCCCAAGCACAAACTGTCCAGCAGGGCATGAATGACAAGGAGCCTGTGGTCAGGAAGTACAGTTCCAGGACTGATTTCTGAAGTTGTAAGGACATTGTGGTTTTAAAAATCAACACCAGTACTGCATTTGTGGTTATGGCTGAAGTGCTAAAGCACTCCAAATACAGTAATTTAACTGTAGGCAAATTGCAAACAAGCAGCTTAGCAACTTGCTACAATTTCAAGCAGAAAAGCTTCTTTGTTTTTGCTCCAATCAAGTTAAATTTGGGGAAGGGGCTCATGTTCTGGAAACTGCACAGGGTGCCAGGTGATCTTCCATTCTGGGTGTGGTATGTGAAAAAAAAATTTCTGCAGATTTATTTCATGTCTGATGGAAACCTTCAATTTTTTACACTGGGAGCACAGTAAATATCTGTCATTGTCCAAGTTGGTTTTCATGATATCTGTGATTTTGAAATGAATGCAAGTATCTGCCGTGTCAGATACACAGATAGCTTAAAAATGCAATAAAAAAATTAAAGCTGCATTTCAGCAATGCAGAGTACAAACATTAACATGTACATGCCCCACCCATGTTCTTTACATTAATCACATGCATGCTACCCAAAAGAAGGGGTATAGGAAGATTAAAGTCCATTCATACAATGACACTATTTTTTTTTAAAGTCAGTACTTTTTTTTAACAATGGCACAATCTAATAGCATAATCCATCCCTGTATGTATGTCATGCTGGATTTACCCTGAGAGGGCTTTGTCTGATCACTTGATCTTTACCCTTGTGATCAAGCTATACCAACCATAGGTAAATCCCACATTACCTTCCACAGTCATGGATTATTACTTAAGGATAAAATACAGTTAATAAGGATACTGGGGATTTCAATTCATTTTGCTACCCTAAAACTATATTTTTACGTCTGGAAGAATATGACTTTACATCCATAGGATGACTTAAAAACTTTGTATATAATTAATGCTTATACCCAAAGCTAATATCCTGCATTTATTTTTTTTTTTATTTAGATTGATTACATAACATCCACAAGGAACAAGTGCCTCTTTTTAGGAGCAACCTTGAACACTGTCAAGTGAAATGACTTCTGATAGTATACAAGTGGAGAGTCAAAGACTCGTTTCCAAGAGTATAACATGCAACTTACAACTAGTTTATTACATTAACATGTTTTGTTTTACTTCCAGACCTAGCTTAAATTTGGTAGCTGCTTCTTTGTAACTATGTTAATTTTAAATATTTGGGTAATAAACAAATGTTGCACTGTCATTCCAACAGTCTTTCATAAAAGGTGGCTCCCACCTTACCTGAATATCCATACAACAATGTGAAATGACTCCTTTGATGGAATGGTGCCGTGACAGTGTTATAGTTTACCAGGTAGTACTGACGAATGAGTATGTTGAACACTCCTGATAAAAAAAAAAATGTTTATTACTGTTAAACTTACACTATTTCACCTCAACAGTTTTTGGTATTTTTATATAAACCTACAAAACACCAATCTATTTAAACATTATTGGAAATGCAGCAGCAATCTTATTGAAAATCCAGAATGCATTAACCCTTGAAAAAGCACATCTGTGTGAAAGCTTATCTGCATGCTCATTATATATGGGGAGTGCATCAGTTTCATCATCATCAACATCATGATGACAAGGAATGTGATGGGCTATGGCTAGAGGTGCAGATGGTAGACTCTGGGCACTACCAACTGCCATATTACCTCATTACCATCAACCTCCTTTTCTCTATTTTCTACTTGGGGTTAGGGTGTCGTGTCAACTGCCGCCATCTCTCTTGATTCAATCACACTCTTCTAGCTTCTTTGATAATCATGCCTGACTTTCATATATCTTCTTTCACTCAATCCATCCAACTCTTTGCTGGACACCCTTGTTTTCTCTTGCCTTCTTCCCATCTCTCCCAAATATTCTTTACCAGATCATCTTCTGCTTTCCTGCACATACGCCCGAACCTCCATAATCTGTTCTCTTTAACTTTCTCTGAAACTGGAGCTATTCTGGCTTTTGGTCTGGTGACATTATTACTTTGCCTGTCCCACAGTGTGCATCCTACCGTCCATCTCAGGCACTTCATCTCCATCACCTCTAGCTTCCTCATTTGTTGTGCCTTCACTGCCCAGGTTTCTATACCATACAGAAGTATGGGTTACAGCACTGTTTCAAACACCTTACTTTTCAGCTTCTTTGCCATTTTTCTGTCACGCACTACTCCTGACACTCTGTGCCAGTCAGCTGCAGCCCCTCTGATTCCAGCTTAGACCTCTTCATTAAGACTTCCCGTCTCCTCAACCATCCCTCCCAGATATTTAAAGATGCTAACTTGTTCCACTTTTTTCCCTACTATATCAGTTTTCAGCTGCTTCTGATTTCCTCCATTTGCTGCCATAACAACTGTCTTGGATATATTGAGTTTCACCCTCAGTGTCTTCAGTTTTTCATTCCATGCCCCTATCATTTGCTGAAGTTATTGTTCAGAGTCTGATTGTAATAACATATCATATGGATACAGAGGCTTTTCTGATCTGTCTCCTCTGATCTGTTTGCTTATGTAGTCCATCACCAGTATGTTCAGCAGTGGGATCAGAGCTGAATGCTGATGTATATCAACTCCCACTGGGAAACCCTCTGTGAGTCCGAACACTGTTCCTACTTGTGTCATTGGGTCCTTGTACATAGCCTGGACAAATTCCACAAATGTTTCTGGGGCTTTTTACCATTGTAAGACTGTCCAAATCAGCTTTCTTAGGAACTTCTTATATGTTTAAGTCTAGGAATGCCAGTTGGACTGTTTATTATCTCTAACTTCTTCTCTGCTACCTGTCTCACTGCAAACATTGTGTTAGTTGTGCTGCATCCTGATTTGAATACTAACTGTTCATCTCTCATATTACTTTCTTCTACTCTGTGCTTGTACACTGGCACCTAGTATGCTTATTCTCCGGTCATCTGGGATGTGCCTTTCATTCCATACTGCTATGAGTACCCAGAGAAGCTATTAATCCCCATCTTACCCAACATCTTTATCATATCTGCTTTGACCTCATCTGAGCCTATTGCTTTCCCTGACTTCATTTTCCTTAGTGCTGCTCTTACTTCTTCTAGGGTGGGCTCCTCTTCATCTTTCATTATAGGCTGTGCCTGGGGTAGTACAGCTCGTGTGGGGTTTTCCTCATTCAAAAGCTGCTGAATTACTCCTTCAGTCTGACTTTGATTTCCTGTGGACTGGTAAGCAGCTTGTTCCTGGCATCCCTTATGAAGGATGTCTGATGACTGTCAACAGTTTATCTACAATAATTCTAGCAAATGCCAATAGACTGAATAAAAGCAACCAATTATTTTTACCAACACTGGAGATTTCTCCTTTCCCCACCATTGTGTGACATCAGAGTTAATTTATATAAGTATGGGGGATGTGGATGTTTATCTACATGAAGTGTACAGAAGGTCTTGTCCCATGGAAAAAAAATTGCATCCAAGGTTCACAGAAACCTGTTTCAGCATTTTGTTTTCCCATTAAATCTGCATTTGTTTGAAGTATTGCAGACAGAGCGACATGACTCATAAATATGTTCTCATTCTTAGTTTCATAAGCCAGTTTTCTTTAATAACAAAGCAAATCTAGTATGCTTAAATCATAGCAGTTGTGAAGTATGTGACCATGAGTTTTATTAATTTACTAAACTGTTCTTTCTACACATCATTCATTCAGTAAGTCTTACAAACTCATGCAATAAAAGCTGGAAGAATGAGCAAAAATATAAAAGTTCCTTGTTACCAACATTATTTAATTTTTAGAGTCCCCATGTTTCACCCTGAAAACTAAACAGAAACGGGGGGGGTTAAGGTGGGGTGCCAGTCCCCTTGCTAAAGAATAGAAGATAAACAATACTTAACTAATAGCCAGAGGTAACCAGGAATGTGTGGCTTTAAAATCTGCATAGCCTGCAGTTACACAAATAACTTAGTGTGAACCACTGCCTACCACAGGTTAGTATGACTATATTATGCCTTGGTGGCTTCCAGTCCTGTAGATGGCAGCTTTTCTGCATCATCTGCAGGAACCTCATCTGCCCCCTCTCTTCTTGTGGGTTCTGTTGCATGTCTGTGATAGTACAGTGCAGACTATCCTTGTGCATTCTCTTGTGAATCTGTATAATGATAGCTCGCAGCATTTACAACTTCTGTACTTGAACATGCTTAATGTGCACACCTATGATGTGTCATAGGGTTATAGGATCAGAAGAGGTTACTAGGCTTTTGGCTCTGAGGCCCTGATAGGTCTAGCCAACAGTTTAGCCCATGTTTAGACAAGTCAGTACCCAATGTCCCTGTCCAGCAGGGACACGGGTGGAATCCCAGGGGTGTATTTTTTGTTTCCCATCCAGTTATCCAGGTTGTGCTTAAAAAGGGGTAAAGAGGTATTCTGCTTGATGTGGCAAAGGAGTCTATTCCACAGATGGATGAGTCTCTGGGACACAAATCTGTCCTGACAACGTCCTGTTGATGTCACAGACCAGGTTAAGGCTGTGTGCAAGTTACTTGAGTGGAGCTTGACTTGTGGATATGCAGCAGTCCCATCAAGGAGGGGTCTGTGATCACCTTGTATGCCAGACAGAGGTCACCTCTGAGGAGTCTGTATGAAACTGAATAGAGGGATATAACCTATCTATGTATGGTAGATGTTTGAGGCCCTGGATTCTCCTGGTGAGGAACCTCTGTGGTCTCTCCAGCTGCTGCATGTGCTTTGCGAGGTACATGCTAAAAGGGGTGTTGTACTCAATAACGGGCCTTATAAGGGAAGAATACAGGGATGTTATGACCTCCTTATCCCTGGATGAGATACCCTTACTTATGAGGTTGGCCATGTAGAAGGCTTTCTGTACAAGGGAAGCAACATGGTGGTCAAAAGTCAGGTTGCTATCAACCTGGGTGCCCAAATCCCTCATGACTGATTGCATGCTTAGGATGTTGTTATTAATGTGATAATTTGCGAGGATGTCACTCTCCCCAAAGGGGATGATGATGATGCATTTTTTGGTATACAGCTTGAGGCCATGGTTCTGGCACCAGTCATTTGTCTGAGTGAGACCCTCTCGGAGGATGTCCACATCACTAGGGGAACTGATGACAGCACCCAGCTTGCAGTCATCTGCAAACATGGTCAGCCATAGCCCACTGGTTTTGGCCTGTACCTCAGAAAAGTGTATCCCAAATAACAGAGGCCCCAAGACCAAACCCTGGGGTACGCCGCTTGTTATGGGTCTACTGCCTGAGGTGGCTTCCCCTATTTTGACTAGGTGTTTTGTATCAGTGAGCAGTTTGCTACCCATCTGGTAACATACGGATTGATGCCTAGTTGAGAGAGTTTATCTATTATACCCGAGTGGGAAATAGTGTCAAAGGCTTTGGCCAGGTCAAGGTAAGTGGTGAGCATTGTCTTCCCCTCATCCATGGCTTTGGTGACTGTCTCAAAGAAGTCGGCCAAATTTAACAGGCATGATCTCCCCTTGATGAAGCCACACTGTGTGGGATCGAGTGTTTGGAGGTTGCCAATGTCCTTGTTATTGAGGTCCATGATAATTCATTCCATGGCCTTGCAGATCCGGCTAGTTAGGTTGATGGGTCTATAATTTCCTGGATTGGTGGACGCTCCAAATTTGTGCAAAGGGATAACAATGGCTGTCCTGCACTCAGCTGGGACAAAGCCAATACTCAGGCTTTGGTTGAATAGGGCGCCTAATGGTGCTGCAAATTCCTGCCTTAGTTTATATAGGATGCAGCCTGGAATGTTATTGGCTCCCATGGAGCCTGTATTTTTTGCCTTTGAGAAAGCAGTGATGACCTGTTCCCTAGATATAAGGGGAAGGGGCAGATACTGGGGATGTCCTGATTTACTGATGGGGGAGGGGGGCAGAGGGGTGAAGTTTTTGCTGAATCTGTCAGCCAGCAAGTTTGCTATATCTTCAGAATTTGTATATGTGGTGTCCTTGACCACCAGTTCTGAACCGATCTGGGTGCTTCCTTTGAGGTTGCAGACATATGTGAAGAAGGCCTTGTGATTGTGTCTAGTAGATGTGGCCAATTTGGACTCGAGGTTTTCTTTGGAGGATTTCACTAATGCTCTTATTTTCTTGTTCAGGCTAAGGAGAGATTGCTTCCAAGTAGGCACCTGCTCCTTCTTGGTCCTGGACAGCAATTTTTTCCTTTTGTTATAGAGTTTATTTATTGCAGTTGTCCACCAGACAGGTTTACATTTCCTTGCGGGGGATGATTTAGTCCTGTCGGGTATTCCTGATTCCATGCATCTATATAAATGCTCGTATAGTGCTTTGGTGTAGTTTTCAATACTGGTGCCAATTCCTACAGAGGGGGATGGGACTGTGAAGCTGTTTATACCATCCCTCAGGAGCCTGTAATCAGCTTTGGAGAAGTTTTTATGTCTGACCCTAGCTAGATGGGGATTGGGGGAGATGGTGACTTCGAAAGTGACTGCTTTATAGTCGGATCTTACCAGGGAGGATGATACTGTAGGGATGCTACAGTGGTTACTCATGTTGGTTAATATCAAGTCCAAGATATTTTCACCTCTTGCGGGGGTATCAACTAGATGTTCCAAGGTGTTTGCATTGACAAAATTGAGAAATCTCTGGGCATTTGTGTTCTGGCATGAGTAGTTCTTCCAGTCTATGTTTGGGTAGTTAAAGTCACCCAGGATCAGGGTACAGGGTTGAATCTTCATAGATTTGAACAGGTTGAGATAGGCAGAATGGGCATCTTGAGTCAGATTTGGGGGTCGGTAGCTAGCTATAATTTGAATAGGGTCTTGTCAATGGTTAACTACATCTGGAGTGTCTCCTGTGCATCATACTGTTTGACCAGCCTAAAGGTGTGTATGTCTTTTATATTGTCATGCCCCTGCACTGGCCCTGTAATCAAGGAGCCTCAATCCTCACCACTAACATCGGTGAGAAATGTACACATTGGAAGGATGACAAGTACACACACAGTAAAGTACAATTTCCCTTAAGAACACACAGAGATCACAGTCAGTCCGGGGCTGGTTGCTTTCTCTTTCTCCAGATCTCCAATAAGACTCCTCACTAGCACAGCTATAGGGTTAAGATCTCAGGTGAGTGGTCATAGGTTCATAGGTTCATAGGTAGGTACTAGGCTATCGGCTCTAGGGCCCATACAAGCCTAGCCAAAAAATGTACCCTGGCTTTCGCCACCCAAGAAAATTATTTTCCTGTGCCCCTGTCGAGCAGAGCCACAGAAGTGATCCCCGAGGTGAATTTCCCATTTCCCATCCAATCATCAAGATTTTTCTTGAAGAGTGCTAATGAGGAGCTCTGTTTGACATAGATAGGTAGTCTGTTCCAGAGTATGGGAAGTCTCTGGGACAGGAATCTATCCCTCCAGCATGTTCTGTTTATTGTGGTGACAAGGTTTAGGTCCCTAGAGTGTGTAGCTCGGAGGGATTGGGATTTCTTTAAGTGGAGCATGTCCAACAGCTCTGGGTTTGACATAGCTTTGTATGTTAGGCAGAGATCGCCCCTGAGTAGGTAATATGCGATGGAGTAAAGCTGTAGTTTTTTGAGACGGTGATATAGGGCATCTGTTTGAGGCCAGTAATCCTCTTTGTGAGGTATTTCTGTGGTCTTTCCAGTTGTTGTAGATGTCTTGTGAGGTACATACCAAAAGGGGCGTTGTACTCTATAATTGGTCTAATGAGTGATGAGTAGAGGGGAACAATGACCTCTTTTTTTCTGGATGAGAATCCTTTTGTGATGAGATGAACCACGTAGAAGGATTTCCTGACCACTGTGGTGATGTGATTATCAAAGGAGAGACTACTGTCCACCTGTGTCCCAAGGTCTCTTATCACATTTTTGGCATTAAGTAGACTACCAGCTATGTGGTAGTTCATGGGTACAGAGTTTTTACCAAAGGGGATGACAATACACTTTTTGGCATTGAGCTTCAGGCCATGGCTTTGACACCAGGTATCTGTCTCAGTGAGGCCCTTTTGTAGTTTGTCCACATCATTAGGAGTTTTGATTATGGCTCCTAGATTGCAGTCATCTGCAAACTTTGTTAGCCAAAGACCTTCTGTGTTGGCCTGAACTTCAGAGAAGTAGATATCAAACAGGAGAGGACCCAGGACTGAACCCTGTGGTACTCCACTTGTCACTGGTCTGATGTCGGATTTGGAATCCGCTACTTTCACAGTGTGGGTTTTGTCCATGAGCCAGTTGGCAACCCATCTTGTGACATAGGGATTTATACCTAGTTTAGTGAGCTTATCTATAATTCCAGAGTGGGGGATGGTGTCGAAAGCCTTGGCGAGATCTAGATAAGCTGTGTGAACCATTTTACCCTCATCTATGGCTTTGGTGACTGCTTCAAAGAAGTCAATCAGGTTTAGGAGACATGATCTGCCTTTTACAAATCCAAACTGGGTAGGCTCCAGAGTTTGGAGATTACCAGTGTCTTTGTTTATGAGTTCCACGATGATACGTTCCATGGCCTTGCAGACCAGGCTCGTCAGGCTAATGGGGCGGTAGTTCCAGGGGTCCGTCATGGCTCCCCCTTTGTGGAGTGGGATAACCGTCACAGTGCGCCATTCAGTGGGTGCAAAGCCTGAGGTGAGGCTATGATTGAACATGGTACTTAGGTAGGGTGCCAGTTCATTCTGTAGTTCATGTAGAACGCAGCCTGGGATATTGTCAGGTCCCATGCATGCTGTGTTCTTGGCTTTGGAGAGTGTGTTTTTTACCTGTGCAGCCGTGATTATAGGAACTTTGCATTCTTCCGGTATAGAGATGGGCCCTCTAGGGGGTGAGAGGGGGGTAAAGTTAGCACTGAACCTATCTGCTAGGATGTTGGTCAATCCAAAACCTCCAGCATCCTCTATATACAAACACAGGGACTCCTGGGGAAGGCTGGCACACGTTCACTAGCTATGCCCCCTTCTGCCCAGACTATAAGGTAGAAATCACTGCCACCAACCACTACTTATCAGCTACTATAAGGCCCTTCCCAAAGGGTGCCCAATCTTACTGTGTAATGTTACTATTATCCAAATGGTGTGTCCAAGACTAAGGCTATTTTAAGAGTGGCCTATACAGTGTCCCCAAATACATATGCAAGTACTCTAAGATCTTAAATATCTCTAACAAAACCAGCCACGATTAAAATATTTAAATATATTTAATAATAAATAATAACAGAACAAGACAATACTCAGTAACCCAGTATAGTGACAACAGAGTTCAGAATCACAGGAAGTACTTTAAAACAACATTGCAGGACAATCTCACATAAATACAGAAAAACATCTAGACTGATCTTACTATTTTCCTTTCTCTAAGTGAGATACTATGATCTAAGTCTTACTTACAGAGCAAGACAAGTGCTGGTGAGATGTTTGCAGGTCCAGAGACAAATACAAAATGCACAGACTTGCTCTCTGAGATAGTTCTTAAACTAATAATACACATTACTCCTGGGTTAGCTAGATGACATTAATATTTGACACTTGCCTCTAGTTCCCAGGCTAAACAGATACCAACAGAATTTAACATGTCTCTATGAAAAGTACTTATCTCTTAGAAGCTTGCCTGAAACTGGAAGTCGTAAAACAATTAACACTTTTACATTTTAAACCTAGTAAGTATTTCTGTCTTAAGACAATAGGAAGAAACTCTAGCTGTAGATATTCTGTCTTCTAGCTGAGGTAAACACAATCGTAAAACTCTTTACTAATTTTCATAGAGTTTGCAAGTTAACTCTGTATGTCCCAATTTCTACTATGCAAACATACATTTGCACAGGCATATAGTCCATATACATTTCTGCTCTTTTCAAGCAGGGTGCACTGTGGTTACATTTCTGAAGCTCAGCACATAACATATAGGTTACTTACTTTGTAGACAAGCCTATGGATCATATCAACTCCCTAATGACTTCTTAAAAACTGCTGCAAGCTCCATCGCCTATCCCATATCTATCCTAATCAGTTGATCCATCACAGAACAATATGTCCCCATACTATGGAAAATATCCCATATCACCCCCCTCCACAGAGGAGGCCCATCTAAATATCTCTCTAATTATTGGCCCATTGCCATTCTCTCACCCCTAGCCAAAATCTTAGAGAAATGTATCCATAAGCAATTCCTGGACCACCTCACTACAAATAACTTCTTATCTAGTTCACAGCATGACTTCCATCCAAAACACAGAACCTCCACAGTCCTCATAACTTTAACTAACTACATCATCCTCCTCAAAAACAACAATGGATAACTAGTCTCTACTTTATTCCTTGATATGTCCAAAGCTTTTGATACGGTATCCCACCAACTATTATGCAACACTTTAGCCTCCTTCAACCTCAACTCTACAGCTCTCAACTGGTTCTTTAGCTACCTTACTAATCAACAGCAGGCAACTAAATGGGATAATAAACTCTCCACACTACTCCCAGTCTCCGTTGGAGTTCCTCAGGGTTCCATCCTTGGCCCTCTCCTTTTTACTATATTCACAAATAGTCTAAACTCTGCCACTAAATCTGCTTCTATCATTCAATATGCTGACGATGCCGCTCTTATTTTCTCTGCTCCCACACCCCAAGAACTCCAAGACAAACTACAAAAGTCATTTCTTGATACTGAAAATTACCTAAATGAGCTTCAACTCATCTTAAACCCAAGCAAAACAAAATTAATGATCTTCTCCAACAGGAAATCCAAAGCAAAACCATCTCCTCTCTCCATCTACTCCACTAGTGGCACTATAATAGAACCAGTTAACCAAACAAAATTACTTAGTGTCACAATAGACAACACCCTAACATTCAACAAACACACATCACTGACAATTAAGAAAGTTCACATCAAACTTGGTGCTCTATATAGGGCCAAACCTTGCCTTACTCAAAATGCCAGACTAGCCACAGCCAGATCCCACCTCCTGTCTGCTCTCCTCTACTGTTCTCAAATGTTCACTAACCTGCACAAGTCTGATTTACATCTACTTGATTCCTGCTATAACAAAATAGCAACATTTGCTGCTAATATACCCAACAACACCCATCATTGCCTTGCTCTTC
Source organism: Protopterus annectens (assembly GCF_019279795.1). Classification (NCBI taxonomy): domain Eukaryota; kingdom Metazoa; phylum Chordata; order Ceratodontiformes; family Protopteridae; genus Protopterus; species Protopterus annectens. The sequence continues at coordinate 562,067,169 of NC_056750.1, forward strand.
AAAAACTACATTGGCTTGAATTTCCCAATCTGTTATTGCTCAGTCAGCTCGCCACTGCCCACTGTATTATCCACAAACCTGAAAACTGCCCTGCATTCTCCAACCTAGTACAACTAAATACCAACCCCAAGGCCCTTAGATCATCCAATTAACTCATACTCAAGGTAATAAAGTCCCATAATTACTTTGGTGACTGTCTCTTCTCCTTCAATGTAGCCAAATATTGGAACCTATTACCCCAGAATATCCTAGAAAACACAGATACTCATAGCTTCAAACAGGAAAACTTTACTCAACAATGGCTGTGCTTCTGTAATACTCCTGGTTAGTTTCTCGTGCCATTCTTTTCTGCTATCTTCCCCTTGTCTTACTTCTACCAAATGAAAATGCCACAATGGTTTATTTTAGTTATATATCTAATAAGTTTCATATTACTGTCTGCAGTAAGGCTTAGGAAATGTAATGTTTTCTGTTTTTACATTCCCATTTTGTAAATTGTGGTTGTTGGCAACTGTTAAACTTTTTTGTATATTGTTTGTAAATCTTTTTTAAAATGTTGTAATCTTTTTTTACTATTGTTGTGGAGCTTTTCTCCCCGGGTCTCTGCTGCAAACAGGCTACTTGCCCAGCTGGACTCTACCCAGTTAACAAATGTAAAATAAAATAAATAAATAAATAAATAATATTAATATTTACAATGACATAGAATTAGTTACAAAATTCTAGCTAGCTGGGCTGGCAGCCTTCACAAATATATATTGAAACTCCACCTCTTTTGGCTTTACTGCCCACAGTGTGGGGTCTGAATGTATGATGGGATGAGTAACTAGGTAAGGCTAGGGTACACTCCACAGCTTTGAACTAGGTTTCTGTGGATGCACAGATGTCAGCATTTTTCAGGGTTAAGAATGCTTGCAATGAGTGCAATTTCATGTTTAGACTCTTAGCATTTAGCAGCATGACATTTAATTTGTGTTTTGTTGAAATTTTTATGTTGGTAGTTTTAACCTCATCACTTTTGCTAAAAAAGGCACTATTGAGAGGCAAGAACCTTTGCCAGAATCCTGAAGCCCAGGTGAGACAGGTGCAGGCCATCTCTAGCAAAGCATCATGGTCTGTATATCTTCCCAGGCTGTCAGGTACTGGATCCCCCTGGACTGACACCAGAAACTAAGCTAATTGTTAAGGTCAATCATTTTATGTTTGTACTGAGGCATTATTCTGGGTGATGGCAGAATACTGCTTAAGGCTAGGGACATACCTGCCTGAGACACATAATCAGTGAGCTCAGTCATGTCTCTCTTCATATAGTCCAGGGAGGTACATCTCAAGTCATTCATGCCAACATGGACTATGACAGAGCGTATGTGATATGGCAGATTCTGGCACCTGACAGACAACTAACTGTGACTTTCTTCGTATCCAGCCTGATAAGAAGCACATCTGTGTGTCTCACAATGGAGTCTCCTATGACTAATATGTTGGGTTTATGGTGAAGCCTTAGTGGCTGTGAGACATGGGTGTGTGGACTATGCGTGGTATGTGGTATGGAGGGCTGCAGAGATCGCATGTGTTTTTGCCTCGGAGGTCTCCTTTGTTGGTTATGTTTATGTTGAGGACCTCTGCATAAGTGGGTGTGTATTGTGTAGATGTGGGTGGTGTTTGAGGTGTCCTGCTGCTAGGTTGCCCTGAACACCTGTCACATTTTTCTGTTATGCTAGATGTGGACACCAAATGTAGTATCTGGACACTGGACAGATGCATTGATGATGAGCTCATCTGCAGTGCAGATAACATGGCGGTTGACTGAGTGGTACCCCTCAAACAGATAAATAGACCATACTCAAGTTTTTCGGCTGGCTTTATACATATATGATGCAGTCTCTGGAACACAGTTCACATGGTATGCATAACATGGAATGGAAAGTCTGCATTGTTTTCTGGCATAGCATTTTATGACATTATAACAAAGCTGCATTTGGCAACATCGCATTCTCCTTGATGGGTCCTAGTATGATATGCAGAAGCATATTCATCATCCTAGAAGCCAATACTTGTGATAGTCTCCTGAGTTTCTCTGAAATAAACCAGTTGCTAGCACATGCATAGCTATGCACATCCTTACAATGCTTGTACACACAAATTCAGTTTATTCTACAGATCAGCATTATGTATTTAACAATGTTGTCAAATGAAGTGGAAAAATTATTTTCACTGTGCCGCCTTCAACATATATATAGTTTTGTATGTCTTGTTTCTCTCTCATTTATCTATTTCTGATTACCTGACTGGGCAAGATCAACTCTTTCTTTGTTCCCCATCAGCTTTATTTATGGGTCAGTAATTCTTACAAAGCCCTCACAATTTATCAGTTCAAGTCAGCAAAAATAACTGATTTGCAATCACACAGGAAAACTGCATTCCTTGAATAAGAGTAATACTGGTATTAATACAACAGCTCAGCAGAGTCAAAGCCAACATAAATGGTAGATGCTCTGTTTATGAGGCATTCATACTACAAAATGTGTCCCACATATTGACTTGTACCATGGTAACTTCTAAAAATGGAAAAAAAAATGAATACCAGCAAAGTCCCCATATAAAACATAGTAGCAGCTTGGCAAACTAGCTACAAAGCTAAGAGAACTTTGTAGCTGTTTTGCAGTTTTAGGAACTGAACTCAGAGGTGTTTGCTTTTATTGGCTAGTTGTCATTTATACGGTCTGTATTTCAGTTAAACTGTAGATTAGTAGCTTAACATTTTTAAAGAATTGCATAACTACAGGCTTTTTTAGACTGCATTCATCACATGCTAATAGAAGTGCAACTTTTTTTTAAGTATAGATTTCAGAATAAGTCCAACTAATGGCATCATTTCCTGAATGTTTTTTAGCGCTATATATGTGTCTGGTCCCACAGTATATGAATGTTACACAATGCTGCTTACCTAGTGCTCTGTTTTCAGAGGTGATGGCAGCATCATTTGAATTTAATTTGTTTATTCATTAACAAGTTATTTGAAGTGGACCTTCTCATACCCTTTTCAGCCACAACCTAGGCCACACGGGCAAAGGTAAATGCAATATACATTGCATATGGATATTTCAGTGTTGCCAATTGACCAGCACGTTTTTGAAAAGTGCAATGAAACTGGAGTACCAGACTAAAATTCACACAGCTACACAGACAGGAGGAGAGCATGTAAAACTTTATAGAGACACTGAACAGAGGTCAGGAGTTAGCCTCATGCCTGTGAGGCACATTTTTTACTTCTAAGCCACTCTGCATAGCATCATGATATGTATACTACAGTGCCATCCCAGAATATTCTTGGGGGTGCATGCACATATTTGCAGTCATTACAGCAGTACAAATGGAACTGACTTGGCACCCTGTTCAGCAGTCATTACCTGTTCAAGGTGCTACAGTTGGGGATATGGGATGAGTAAAACATACACACAGCAAGTGGAAAGGTAATATAAAGCTCAGATAGCAGGTCTTATGTGAACAGCTGAATTGTACTTACAAAACCAAATGCAATCACACTACTTCTAACTGGCAAACACATTTCGGCATTAAGCTCGGGAATAGTTTTACATCAGTTATGTATAATAATGTCAAAAATATCTTTTTCAGACCTTTTAATCCCACATCTGTATTTGTACATAAACTATATTGGAAATTAATTGTGTATCTCACTCACACATGTAGAAACTTAAATCGATGTAAAATCAGGTTTGCTGAGAACAAAATCAAAACTAGCACAGGCAATAATGCTAAGTATTATTCAGCTATAAACACCAGTCTTCAACAGTGGTGTCATGTTTTTCAGACTCCTTTCTTTGTAACTCACAGCTGTGAGCATTGTTAGAACAAGAGCTAACAATGGTGCACCGTGACTGACAGTTTTACAAGTTAAAACAATACCTTAAGGAGGCGAGAACAAAGAAAATTGGTATTTTGCACCCAAGATGCCAGGTGAGTGCTGACAAAAATCTAGAGTCTCAAGTCTATGTTCCTTAATTTGTCAGAATTGTTAATTTTCCAGTATATAATCCTTTCTCTGCCAATTTGCAGGATAGCTCTACACCTATTTTTGTCCTATCCTCTCAACATTTCAAGTGTCATATACATCTGAGTGAAGATTTTGAAATATCAGTGCTATATTGCATTGATTGTAGAAATGTGTCACAGCTTTCTCTAAGGTCAGCCTACTCAAAGTAAAAGGAAATTGAGAATTTTGTTTTTGTTTTGTATAGTTTTCCCTTTTCGTTTTGTTTCTACAAACTCTGAGCTTGTACATTTTATAATAATGGGTATGAGGGCAGAAATCCACACTACAGGGAAGGTGATATGTAAGTTGTTGATGATATTTCACAATATTTAGGGACTTAGACATTTATTTTATAGTGCTTTGAGTCTTGTTACTGACTTCCTATTACGAACTACTGTTGCAGTGGTATTTTACACCCTTCTCACATTCCTCCTCTCTCCTTTTTTTTATATTGCATGTCTATCCCCAAAACTGACAGCAAGCTTTTTTTGGTTGGGGTGGGTGTGCAGTAGGAATCAGTTGTCTTACTTTGAATGACAACCTTCCTGTGTGTCTGCATTTGTGTAGAGGATTAAATATACTATGAAAGTGATGAAGTTTCTATTTTAACTGGGACATGTATTTTTTTTATAATGCTGGATCTGTGCTCTGATGTACCTATCTGTCTACCAGCATATGAATATCTGACAATGTGGAAAGTTTTCACTGTCAATACACTCAAAAACATTTTTTTAGGACTTCATGACAGAAATGCGACAATTATGTAAAAAAAAAAAAACATTAGCACAATCACACAAGTGTGATAATTCTTACAGGTTTCAACATTTGAGAAATGAAAAATCAAATAAAATGTTTTTTTACAGGGTTCACTTCCAACACCCCCTCAAATATTCATTTGACTGAAACACAAATGGTCGAACATAATTGACTGAAAACTCATCTGACTAAAACCTTGTTTGAATGAATCAGAATTGATAGAAAAGTGTAGAAGTTGATGGTGCCATTTGTGATTATAGGGCTTATTAGGGAGTGAGATTGCAGACTTTGTGTATGTTGGTAGTGGTATTGTCACTTCATACTCCCAGATCTGTAGATATATGTGCTTGCCCCTGCAAAAACGTTGCTTACAGTATATTTATTTTCTACAGAAGTATAGCCAGTACTGAAAACTAAAAAAAAAAAAAAACACTTTACTGTATTAGCCAGTTACTGTATTATCAGCTTATTACACATTCATAGGTTCATAGGTTCGTACTAGGCTATCTGCCCTACGGCATTTATAAGCCTAGCCAGAGTGTATGTGGCTTACACCACCCCTTAGGATGAAAATACTACACCCTTTTAGGGTTTAGTTTACTATGCCTCTGTCTAGTAGTGACACAGAGATGACCCCCCCGGGGTAAACCTATGATCTCCCATCCATTCGTCGAGATTTCTCTTGAATAGAGTCAGTGAGGGGCTCTGCCTAACATGGACTGGGATTCTGTTCCAGAGTGTAGGGAGCCTCTGGGTTATGAATCTGTCCCTCCAGCACGTCCTATTTATTTCTGTGTTGAGGTTTAAGTCACTTGTTCTCGTGGCTCTGATGGATTTGGATTTTCTGAGGTGGAGCATGTACATTAATTCAGGATTGGACATGGCCTTGTACGTCAGGCACAGATCACCTCTGAGTAGGCGGTATGCAACTGAATAGAGCTGGAGTTTTTTCAGTCGGGCGGCATATGACATATGTTTAAGACCCTTTATCCTCTTGGTGAGGAACTTTTGGGGTCTTTCCAACTGCTGCAGGTGTCGGGTGAGATACATCCCAAATGGGGCATTGTACTCAATCATTGGCCTGATAAGAGAAGAGTACAGGCGCACAATGACCTCTCTTGATCTAGATGTGAAACCCTTCATGATAAGGTGGGCAATATAGAAGGTCTTCCTAACCACTTTGGCAATGTGAGTGTCAAATGAGAGGTTACTGTCAACCTGGGTCCCTAGGTCCCTGATTACCTCTTCCGTACTTAATGGATTACCGCCTATGTGGTAATTTGTCGGTACCTTGTTTTTCCCAAAGGGTATGACTATACATTTTTTGGCGTTCAGCTTAAGGCCATGGCTCTGGCACCAATTATCCGTTTCTATGAGGCCTCTCTGAAGGATATTTGTGTCCGCTGGAGTATCAATTATGGCACCCAGTTTGCAGTCATCTGCGAACTTTGTCAGCCACAATCCTCCTATGTTTGCCTGTACCTCGGAAAAATAAATGCCGAACAAGAGGGGTCCCAGGACTGAGCCCTGTGGGACACCGCTTGTGACTGGCTTAGAGTCTGACATAGCTCCAGCAACTCTGACCCTGTGGGTTCTGTCCTTGAGCCAGTTTGCAACCCATCTTGTGACATATGGGTTTACATTTAAGCTGGTGAGTTTGTCTATGATGCCCGAGTGGGGTATTGTGTCAAAGGCTTTTGCAAGGTCAAGGTAGGCTGTGTGAACTGCCTTACCCTCGCCAATGGCCTTAGTGACTGTTTCAAAAAGTCGACCAAGTTCAAAAGGCAGGATCTGCCCTTGACAAAGCCAAATTGGGTAGGATCCAATGTCTGTAGGTCCCCAATGTCTTTGTTTATGAGTTCCATAATGATCCTCTCCATAGCTTTGCAGACCAGGCTCGTCAAGCTTATGGGGCGGTAATTTCCAGGGTCCGTAGAAGCACCGCCTTTGTGAAGTGGGACCACTGTTGCCGTACGCCACTCTTTGGGTACGTATCCTGTAGTAAGGCTAAGATTAAACAGCAGCCTTATGTGTGGGTTTATTTCTCTTGGAGTTCATGTAGCACACAGCCCGGGACACCATCCGGTCCCATTGATGCTGTGTTTTTAGCTTTAGAGAGGGCTGCTCTCACCTGGGCATCTGAGATGTTAGGGAGGCTACACTCTGCTGGGATAGTTATTTCTCCTTTTGGGGGGGGAGGAGAAATTTGCACTGAACCTGTCTGCCAGAATGTTGGCAATGTCAGTGGGTTCGGTGTATTTTGTGTCATTTTGGACTAACTCTGAGCATATCTGGGAGTTTCTACCCAGGTTTCTAACATAGCTAAAGAAGGCCTTGTGATTGTCTTTTGTGTCTTTTGTGATTTTTCTCTCAAAGTTGGCCTTGGATGATTTTATGAGTGATCGTAGTTTTTTGCTAGTACTGATCAGGGACGCCTTCCCTTTTAGGGATTTTGCTCTGTCATGTAGTAGCTTCCTCCTCCTGTTGTAAAGTTTGTTTATGGCTGGGGTCCACCAGACTGGGCGCCTGTCTTTGGGGGGATGGGTCTTGCTTTTATTTGGGATTGCAAGATCCATGCATTCTTGAAGGTGCCCATAGAAGGCATTTGCAAAGAATTCAGCAGTGTGGGTTGTGGTTTCCACTGGCCCAGGGGCCTTGAAGGATACCACTTCAGTCTTAAGAAGTGTGAAGTTTGCTTTTGAGAAGTTCTTCACTGTGGTCTTTTGTGCAGGGGGTGGGGGTGGGATGTGGATTTCCAGTGAGATTAATTTATGGTCTGATCTTACCAAAGAGGGATATACTTCCGGTGTGGAGCATTTTGTCCCCATGTTTGTGATGATCAGGTCTAGTATATTGTCTCCTCTTGTGGGAATGGTGACTAGTTGTTCCATTGCATTTGAGTTTATGAATTCTAGGAACCTTTGGGCTAGGGTGTTGGGGCTTGAGTAATGTTCCCAGTCTATGTTTGGGTAGTTGAAGTCTCCCAAAATGATGGTATTTGGAGAGACATTCATACTCTCCAGTGTCTTCAGGAAGGCTGTGTGGGGTTCCTGAGTTTGAGAGGGTGGTCTGTAGCATGCTACAAACTGTAAGGCAGTTTTGCCTATGGTTAGTTGCACCTGGATAGTCTCCGATGCTTTGTGCATTGCCACTAACCTGGAGGTGTGGGTATCTTTGATGAAAATGGATACTCCCCCTCCTTTTGTGGTTTGGTCCAAGTTTTGGGGCCGGAAAGCATGATATGAGGTAAAACCTGATAGTGCTGGAGTGCTCTCAGGAGCCTTGAACCAGGTTTCAGTCACCGCACAGACATCGATGTTCTCCATACTGAGGAGGGCTTCGAGGGCGTGCATCTTGAGGTTTAGACTTCTGGCATTGAGCAGCATTACCCTTAGTTTTTTTCCACTTGTGTTTTCTAGGGAGGTAGGTTTGTCATTTGAGCCTTGCCTAAAAAAGGCACTATGGGGGGTGGCAAGAGCCTTGGCCAATATCCGGAAGCCCAGGGGTGACAGGTGTAAGCCATCTCTTGCAAAGCAGCGTGGCTTGTCAAGCATGTCATCCCAAGAAGACAGACATTGGATCCCCTTAGAATGACACCAGTAATTAAGCCAATTGTTAAAACTGATCATTTTGTCTTTGTACTGTGGCATCATTCTTTGTGAGGGTAAGATGCTGCTCAGGGTCAGGGTCATACCGGCCTGGGCTACATAATCAGAGAGCTCCTCTATGTCTCTTTTCATGTAGTCCAGGGAGGTACGTCTCAGGTCGTTCACACCGGCATGTACAATGACTGAGTCATATTTGTACTTGCTGTGGAGTGACCTGAGTGCTTGTGTTATGTGGCGGATTCTAGCTCCCGACAGGCAGCTTACTGTGACCTTTTCCTTGTTCAGTCTGGTGAGCGGCACGTCAGTGTGTCTGACTATGGAGTCACCTATTACAAGTGTGTCTGGCATGTTGTTTGGCCTTAAGGGCTGTGACTGTTTAGCACACTGACTTTGTGAACTATGTGTTGCATGTGCTATGTCTTGAGGTGGTGGTTGCTTGGGTGTCTGCTTTGGAGGCCTCTGTTGTTTTGGTAGATTTTTAATCAGCGCCTCTGAGTATGTTTTTGTGTGTTTATGTGTTTGGTTTGCTGTTGTTATAGTTCTATGTGAGACTGGGTTTGTGGTGTGCGTGGTTACCTTCTCCTCCTGACTGGTCTTGCCAGTACTGAATTGAGAGAGCTCAGCCTCCAGTTTGGCTATATAGTTGCATCTCTCACATATATTTGTATTTGTTGGGAGGAGGAGAGGGTTGTCTGTGTACATGAGGCAATTGTAACATTGCCTCAAGATTCCCAGATTCACCAGCTGAACAGGAGAGGACGCCAGCAACTGATCCTTCGACATGCTAGAAATAGTGAAAAAGATTGCTGTGTAAGTGAGTCAGAAAGGACCTATAGGGAGATGTGTACTCAACAGAATTTAGGTGAATGAAGTACTTTCTTTTGTTTAAGAGTGCTTTACCTGTATAAAAATGCTTTAGGAGCAAGTGCTGAGCTTTTCAGATAGAGTATAGGCTGTTTAGATTGCAAGTAGAACAGTTCTAAGGGAAAAATTGAAGAGCACACTTGGCAGAGCCAGAAAAAGTTTAACCTTGTTTAACCGGCGCTGCGCTATGCGCACGACCGCTCAAAGCCGTGCAAAGGCGGATTTTAAGCAGTGAACTACAAAAGAGCTAGGAATGGTCCCAAACAACCAATTACTACAGCTTCTTGTGCTGATCCTGAGCTCTTCCATTACAGGGCAAAAAGCCAGGTAGCCAGATACTTAATATGCCCCTGTTGTGCCCAGTCATTCAGATCCCATTTTTTGTGCCCTGCCCTGACCCTCTTCTGAAGAATTTATTCCGATATGTGTTCCATATGTGGCCACATTGTAGCAAGCTGTTTGTTACAGTTTAAGAGTGTAAAAAAAAAAAAAACTCTGTTTTCTTTAACTAAAACCTGAGTGCTGTAGCACTTCATTCAGGCAGGGCATGAATTGTAGCATATACCCTGTCTGCACAAAGTGCTATGGCACTCATGTTTTAATTAAAAAAAATCCTTCTTACAAGTGTAGCAAACAGTTGCTGCAATTTATATCCTGCCTGCAGGGAACACTACAGAATTCAGGTTTCAGTTTAAAAAAAAAGAAAAGAGATGTTTTTATCATTTAAACTATAGCAAACTACATGCTACAATGTAGTATGCAGTTGCTACAGTTTAGACCATGGTGTAGTAAGGTTTGACCACAAATGCAACACCAGCTTTTAAAAGTCGATATTGCATTACAGATAGGGTTGCCACCATTTCAAATGCCCAAAGTGGGACATTTCTGGTACAAACATCAGATTTTGCAGGGTGAAACATACCCACGGGCAGTACAAAGGACATAACTTCACTTTGTTGCCTAAATAAAAGCTTATTATTGTAGCATTTTAGTTGTTTATTCTCTTTCTTATAACATTTAGGTGTTTCAGATACAGAATAACTGTTTTCTGCAACCATTGCATGAAATATAGGAAATAATTTTGTCCTAAAATCTCAGGACATTTGCCATTTTTTCAATTTTTTTGCAGGACACAACTGCCCAAAGAGGGACTGTCCCTCGCAAAGTGGGACAGGTGGTAACCCTAATTACAGAAGGATCGAGACTGGTTCATAGCTTCCCAACATTTTGTGCCTAGGGCTGTTGCCTGTCTTGCCACACCCTAGCTACGCTACTGGTTTTGTAGAATGTTTTCTATCGATTGTGATTCAGTCAAATGAGTTTCAGTCAGTTGTATACACTGTTTGTTTTCAATTAAATGAATATTCAAGCAAATTGCATAAATTCATGTGTGTGTGTGTGTGTGTGTGTGTGTGTGTGTGTGCGTGCATATGTGTATATATATATATATATATATATATGTATATCTATATATATATACATATATATATATATATATATATATATATATATATATATATATATATATATATATATATATATAGGTCTACTTCTGTTTGTTGAACACATACTTTTTCGACAAACAGAAGATCAAACCCACTTAAGCAAAAGTGCACTACATTGAAAGTGCACTTTCGCAAAGCCGTGTCACAGAAGCACATTAAAGTGGGGATAAGGAAATATATCCTTTTCCCCACTGTAGTGCAATCTCGGAGTTAGTATATTTAAGTAGGGGGGTGTGGGAGGCACATCCCTCCACATGGGGGGTGCAGTGGGGGCTTACCCCCCTGCAAAAAAATGTTTAAAGTATTTATTTTTCCGATTGGCTTTTGCAAAAGAGTACTTTCGATGTTGTGCACTTTACCTTAAGTGGGTTTCTACATTTCTTGTTCGAGATTTTGAAATTTCGATCAAGAAACGTAGACCCATATATATATATATATATATATATATATATATATATATATATATATATACACACACACACACACACACACACACACACACACACACACACACACACACACACACACACACACACACACACACACACACACACACACACACACACACACACACACATGTATGGGTGTCCCACCTTTCAGTGATTTTTTTTTAGTCAAAAAGTGGAAAGCCAGTACAGCTGAATGAAAGTTAGCTTTTTGAAAATTACCAGCTTTTTCTTCGTCAGATTGTGGGACAGTGAGGCTTGGGGAATTTGAACTTTCAAGACTGTAGTGTGATCTTGGAGTTGGTAGATATAATTAACATGAGGTGCAGGGATGCAGAGATGGTGCGCAAAAAGTTATACATTAAGAGCTGGCTTTTTAAGGTAATTATATAGCTTATATAATCTAAAAAGTAGTTTATCTCAAATGATAAAATGCACTAGAGGCTATCATTTCTCACTCTAGAGCTTCTAAATGGTAGAACTGAAGACATGAAAACCAGACTTGCTTTATTTGGTTCATGTACTAAACTTCCAAAGAAAATATCACATGTTGACAGAAACCAGTTTTACAATTATCAGTATGTTGTATGCATGGTCAAACCTGGCTTTCTTACTGTGTTGGAGAACAATGAAGTTAGAAATATTAAAGGTGTGCTATTCATGCAGTTATATGAAGTTATAAGATCATAGAAAGTCATACAAGACAGGCAAATTACTAAACATCTACTGCATGGTTTAATTATTAAAGTTTCTATATTTCTATTTATTATAAATCCACAAAGACATTTACTGTGATGTGCAGTATCATCAAGATAGGAGAACATGGATCACAGACTGCATGTTGTAGCAGGGCAAGCCATTCAGTGATGTAAAAATGTGGATGCAGGTGATCTGGTCTTGTTGACTAATGCAAAAAATGGCCATTGGTATTTGCCAGTGATACGTGGGTGTAGGACCTGGCCTAGTCTGATCTATGCCGGGGACCCTTGTTAATGGTGGGAGGGGGTGTATGCACCCCTACTGGCCAGTTTGTGCCCACCATAAAGTCCTGTAGCCCTGGGCCAATAAACTACTAGCCAACCAATATCCATTTGCCCAGCTTGGGTTTCCTGGGATTGCTCTGTTGAGTGAAAGCTGGACATAAAATCAATCAATGTGCCAAACATGAACTAACACTCACTGTAGGTTCACTGACACAATGCAGCTTGGAAGTGGATGATATGATGGTAAGGAGCAGACAGGCCATCCTACATATCCAGGAGACAAGAAGGAAGGGCAGTGCAGCAAAGCCACTTGGCTACTCAGGGAGATGAAAGACAACAAATGGTGTGCGAATTGTGTTGAGGAACACTCTTCAGAAGACAGTGAAGGGTGTCATCAGAATTAGTGACAGACTCATGGCAATCAGACTCCAGTGTAATGATACGCCAGTATTTATAATTTCAGCCTATGTCACACAGCAGGGTCGTGATAGTGAGGAAAAGAACACATTCAGGCAGCAGTTGCTAGACCTACTAGATAAAGCAGGACAACATGAATTGGTGTTGATAATGGGTATCCTGAATGCACATATCAGGACAGACACAACAGGATATGAGGACTGCCTGGTTCCACATGGGTGGGGCAACAAGAATAAAGAAGAAGAGGTCATTCAAGATGTCTGCCTGGCTAGATAGCAGCCAACACATGGTTCCAAAACAAAGACAGTCATAATATCACATACAAGAGTGGCAAATGTGCAGCTTAGGTAGACTTCCTCCTAGTAAAGAAAGGGCCCTGGGATAGAATCAGTGAATGTAAGGTTATCCCCAGTGAAACAGTCAGCCACAGCATAAACCACTAGTTGCCACAGTCAGCTGCAAGCAGTGGTCAGAGAAGGCTCTAAGGTCAATAGAGACCAGGATGAAGACCTGGAACTTGACTGTAGAGAAAACACAACAGTTCAAAGAATTACTCAGGGCTTTAGCACCTCAAGAAGAAGAAATAGGTGGAATCAAAGAAGAATGGCAGTACCTCAAAACAGCATGTGTAAGGGCTACAGAACAGACATTCACCCATGCCAGGTATAGAAATAAGGTACATAAGGAAAGCTGGTGGTGGTGGAATACAGAAGTCCAGGAAGTCATTAAAAGAAAGAAGGAGTGCAGGAAAAAGTGGGAGATAAAGCAGACAGACCAGGTTAGGAAAGAATATTGGTTGGCTAACAAAGAGGCTAAGAGAGGATTTGCAATAGCAAAGAACAAGGCATCACTAGCACTCTACCAACTTCTGGAAAGTGACTCAGTGGATGGCACAAAGAAACTCCATCAGGTTGCAAGGCAAAGGCAGAAAAATAAAGAAGACAGTCATATACCCTTCATAATGGGTGCCAGCAACAACCTGCTCACCAGTCCACAGGATATCAAAGGCAGATGGAAGGAATACTTCCAGCAGCGTCTGATTGAAGAAACCCCACAGAATCTGTACCATCCCAGACACAGCCTACAGTGAGAGAAGAGGAGGAACCCACCATAGAAGAAGTAAAAACAGCACTAAGGAAAATGAAGTCAGTGAAAGCAGCGGGCTCAGATAAGGTCACAGCAGATATGATCAACATGTTGGGTGAGATAGAGGAGAAATAGCTCCTGAGGGCACTCATAGCAGTATGTTGAGAAAGGCATATTCCAGTTGACTCGTAAAATGAGCATACTAGTTCCAGTGCTCTAGAACAAAGGGGGCATTCACAACTGTGAGCAATATGGGAAATGAGCAGTTCAGATTCAGATGTTTGCAGTGAGACAGATACTTGAGAAGAAGTTGGAAATCAGGAAAGAGTCCACTGGGCATTGCTAGACTTGGAGAAAGCATATAACAAGGTCCCAAGAAAGCTGATTTTGGCAGTCCTGTGGTGGGTCTAAGTCTCAGAAACATTGGTAAAATTAGTGCAGTGATTCAAGTACGAACAGTGTTCAGTCTTGCAGAGGGGTTTCCAGTAGGAGTGGGTGTGCATCAGGATTCAGCTCTGACCCGACTGCTGTTCATACTGGTGATAGACTACATTAGCAAACTGGTCAGAGGGGACAGGTCAACAAAACCGCTGTATGCAGGCAATGTGGCATTACAGGCAGACTCTGAGCAAGAACTTCAGCAAAGGATAGGGGAATGGAATGCAAAACTGAAGGCATATAGGATGAAACTGAGTATAGATAAGACAGCTGTAATGGCGGCAAATGGGGGAAATCAGAAGAAGCTGAAAACTGAGACAGAAGGGAAAACAGTGGAGCAGGTTAATAGCTTCAAGTATCTGGGAAGGGTGGTTGAAAGAAGGGAAGTCTGAATGAGAAGGTCAAAGCTAGAATCAGAGGGGCTGCAGCCAAATGATACAATGACAGAAAAATACCAAATAAACTAAAAAGTAAAATGTACAAAACAGTGGTGTGACCAATTCTACTGTATGGTATAGAAATCTGGGCAGTAAAGGCAGAGCAGTAGAGGAAACTAGAGCTGACGGAGATGAAGTACCTGAAAGGGTGGTAGGCTACATACTATGGGACAGACGAAGAAATGAGGACATAACAGTAAATGCCAAAGTAGCTCCAATTACAGAAAAGGTCAAAGAGAACATAATACGGTGGTTTGGACATGTACAGGAAAGCAGAAGACAATCTGGTGAAGAAGATTTGGGACAGATGGAAGAAGGCAAGGGGAAACGAGGGCATCCAGCAAAGAGGTGGATGGATTATGTGAAAGAAGACCTGTGACAGTTAGGCATGAGTGTTGAAGCAGGTAGGAGAGTGGCATTGAACAGGGAAAGATGGTGGCAAGTGACATGACACCCCAGCATCATGTAGAAAATGGGAAAAAAGGGGGTTGATGATGATGATGTTGACAACACAGATAAAAACTGTTAACTGCGTTCATGATACAGGCATTGCAGCACAATCATACAATGCATGGGTCAGTGTCCAGCGGTAACAAAGCCCATCCATGCACTATACAACCCCCCAACATACACACGTGTGAGTGTGTATGTGTATGTAGATAGACAGATAGATAGAGATAGAAATCATACTGCTTACAGACTTGCTAATAAAGGACAAATTGGCAACTCTCACATGCTGTGAACTGCACAATCTTTATGCAGCCTTTATCATAATTGCTGCTTTTTAAATGATTGCAGACACTGCTTGCAGGAACTGATCAGAATCTCTTTTATAGTACCACTTGTTCTCCCTAAAAGCTTGTACTCAGGGCAGCCATGCTATACCCCCTCCCCCTACCCTAGCTTTGCTGTAGCTCTGCTCCTTGCTGAACTGCCAGATCATTAACTGTTTTATTACAGGTAGTTTACTGCACAGCTCTGAAAGTCAGGAGGGTTTGGTGACTTCTAATTTCTAATTTCTGAGCAAAGGAAACTTCATATTTCGTGACAAGTTCCTTTCAGAAGTAGGAAAAATAAAAAGACATTTGTGTGAGGTAAGTGATCCTTTAACATGTTGATTTGCAGGAGTGGTACTAGGTACCAATAACTAGTTTGTTAACTAATGGGGATAGAAATCAAGGTAAAGGGATTTGCAAATGGATATGGCAAAGAGGAATGTAGCTCTCACATTAATAGGTAATGCATCTAGCTAGGTTAATAAACCTATGGATGGCCTTTAGAGAACCCTGGAATTTTAAGGCTTGAAAAGAATGATGGCAGGTAGAATATACTGTGAAATTTGAATAAATACATTTCTAGCTATAGCTCTACAAGTTTGTGGGTTTAAAAGTCTTAGTTTAAATGAGAGTATGAGCTGTCTTAACTATTTTACCAATCCCAACAATGTGCAGACTGAAATAAATTGCAAGTTAAATGTGATCTTATGAAGTGAAAAATTCAAACCTGATGGGTTAATTACATTGACTGGGAAACCAGAGGAGAAGACCTTGGACTGTAAAATAAAAACAAAAGCAGGCTGAAAGATCCAAGGCATATATTTTCAAATTCTTTAAAAAATGACCACAAAATCCATACAGAGTAAACATGTTTTCACTTCATGCATCATCATGCGAATTACAAACACATTTGCACTGTATGAATTTTGTGCAAATTTATTAAAGGATTTGAAAATATAAGCCTCGGATCCTTCAGCCTTCTTTTGTTTTTATTTTGGTATTTGTGGCTGGCTCTTGGGTAATCCAGCTTCTCTTTCTGGATATTGTTTGCATAGTTTCCAAATGTACCATAAACCAGTTGTTTGGGTTTTCAAGGCATTAGCTTGAAGGAGATGTTTGCCAAAGCAGTGGATACATTTGTTAAAAACAGCTATGGTTGGCAGCAAGGCAAGGAGATCATGAAGAGTACTGCAGAGCGTTGAGACAGCGAGGGTAATTAGAAGATAATAAAAAAGGAAAATAGAAAATACTTACCTACATAAGCAACTTTATCAACATGCCGGGGAATCAAGACACTTGAACACAAGGTTGAAATTATTCACCTACCCAAAGGGGCCAAACCACCAAAGTCCATTCTACACTTAACCTAAACCCACTAGCATTGTATGTTGCTAGTGGCTTGCCACTAAAGTTAAGAATTGCTTCTTTGTAATTTCTCCAAGTCATTTGG
The DNA here is from genome assembly GCF_019279795.1 of Protopterus annectens. NCBI lineage: Eukaryota > Metazoa > Chordata > Ceratodontiformes > Protopteridae > Protopterus > Protopterus annectens. Next base: position 562,083,989 of record NC_056750.1, read on the forward strand.
GTTTCTAATACCATGACGGGAATGGACCCCATTCCTAAGTCAGAGTATGATTAAAGTTCATGAAATTAGTAGTGTTTCACTCTTTGATGTCAGCCAAAAGTGCCCTGGAGCATTCAAAACTGTAAGGTTGTTAATTCACATGGAGTGACTCATGAAAATGTACACAAATAGCTTTCTTTGAAAGGTAGTTTTTGAACCAGTTGACTTTGAAGAGGTAAGTAATAAAAACAATATGGTCAGTCTGACTCAATACTCTCTTCTAGTAAACATAAATAACATCTGAAGGATGATCTAGTCAGTATTTAGAAATATGGTATCCACGGTCTGGAAAGCTGCATTGGAAGTACTGGCACCTGGTTTGAATAAATATTGTGTATTATTAATGAGATAACTTTGATAAAGGCAAGTATTTGTTTCCATATTAGTTTTTCAACAACTTTAACTCGTGGGTTTAGGTTAAGTGTAGAATGGACTTTGGTGGTTTGGCCCCTTTGGGTAGGTGAATAATTTCAACCTTGTATTCAAGTGTCTTGATTCCCCAGCATATTGAAAAAGTTGCTTATGTAGGTAAGTATTTTTACAATATATAAGGTTGTGTCTGTTATACCCTTTGGTTACAAATAACTGAAGGTGTTGAGCCTTGGATTTTAATAATGAGTGCCTGAGCAGAACTGTCATATACTGCTTAAACTGGAACTTGTAGAGAAAAGGTAAGTTCAGGAGGCTGGCATTTTAAAACATTATCAGATTAGGGTGTGTAGGGGTGTGCATTCTGTAGTGAGGTAGTAAAATAGTTTTAGTTGAATATAAAGATTTTTGAATTTATGCTCTGAATAGTCTGGTTAGAATGTCCTGCTAACTTTTTAACCTCAAACCAGAAAGCATTCCTCACAGAGAAGTTTATTTAGCTTTACATCATGCAGAGTTGGCTGATTTAACTGCAATTTCAGTACATCTTAGAAGAGGAACGAAAATTATTATAGCGTTGTATGTTGCTAGTGGCTTGCCGCTAAAGTTAAGAATTGCTTCTTTTTAATTTCTCCAAGTATTTTGGGTTTCTAATACCATGACGGGAATGGACCCTATTCCTAAGTCAGAGTATGCTTAAAGTTCATGAAATTAGTAGTGTTTCACTCTTTGATGTCAGCCAAAAGTGTTCTTTGCAGTAATCTACCCAGTAATGACTCCTTCTGCAATTCGTATGGGGTTACATGGATTGGTAACATACCTAAATATGATTGTAAATTCTTTTTTATAAGACCCATTGCTCCTACTACTATTGGAACTGTCTGGGTATCTTTCTTCCACATGGCTCTCATTTCTGCCTGCAGATCCTGGTATTTTATGACTTTGTACCTCTCTGTAGGCATGACACTGTAATCACTGTGTGTGGTGATTTCAATGATCAGCGTTACTTTTGTCCTCTTTTCTTGGACCACTATATCTGGTTTTCTAGCATCTATCTTTTGAACTGTTGATAATGGGTGATCCCATGTGATGTAGGCCTCATCATTTTCTATGATGCTTTGTGGCTCATGTTTCCAGTGTTTTCCAGCCACTTCAGTACCATAATGTTTGCACAATCTCCAGTGTAACAGTCTCACCACATTATTATGCCTTTCAGTATACAGTCCTTCTGCCATTAATGTGTCACAACCAGCAACAAGGTGTGTGACTGTTTCCAGTTCAGTTCCACAAAACCTACATTTATTTATTTCTCCCACATGTTCAATGGACTTTGTAAACCAGTGTGTACTTAACCCACTGTCTTGGCTGCCAATATTAACCTTTCATTTCTTGGTTTAAATTTGCCTCTCCTTAACCATTCCTGCATTTGTTCTTGATCAACATGAGGCTCTTCCAGAAGTTTTCTATACTTGCAACTATATTTATATTTTTTCCATATTTCTTGCCTTCTCATCTGGTCCTTCACCTTATATTCTTTCGTTTGTTTTTTTGGCACATTCAGTTGCTGCCTGTTTTTTATCCACTTCTGGTTTGATTTCCATTCCTGCTTGATGCCAACATGCTTCTGCTAAATTAAGCAGATACGTCATCTTAGATTTATTCTCCTTATGTTTCAAAACTTTCACTACATTTGGATCTTGTGAGGTCAGTAGATATGTGTGGAGTCCCACGATTGCAGATCTATACATGTAATCAATTTCAAGGAGGCCCATCCCTCCTTCGGAATGGGGAATACATAATCTTGGTATACACTGATTTTTATAAATCATTTGGTGAGCATGAAGCATCCTTCTTGTTTTAATATCCAATTTATCCAACACTTTTTAGGGCCAGCCAATCACTCCAAAAATATAAATTAGGACAGGAAGAGCAAATTGATTTATAGCTTCGATCTTGTTCCTAGATGTCACTGCTGTTTTCTGAATTAATTTAATTCTTCTAAAGTACTCCTTACTGAGTTTTACTCACATTTGTTCATGTTTTATTGCTGATCCTTCATCAGTTCCCAAGTATTTATACACTCTCTCTTGCTCAAGTTCTTTTATATCATGTTCTTGTCCCAAACTGATGTTTTCCTGGTGCTGCATTATTCCTTTTTTAAAGGTTGCTTTTGCACATTTATCAAGCCCAAATGACATTCCAATATCATTAAATTTTGACAACCTACAGCTGTGCTTTCAGTTCCTCATCTGATGAGCTATACAGTTTTAAATCATCAACAAAGAGAAGATGAGAAGTTGTTAGACTTTGTTGTTTTCTAGAAGCCAAATTGTAGCCATGGCTTAAGCTGTTAAGTAAACAGCTTAATGGATTAATGGCAAGGCAGAATAGCAACGGTGACAGAGTCACTCTGGAATATCACCCTTTTAATTTTTATCCCTGGGGATAATAATCTGCCCTTTATCATGGCTTAATTGCAAAGTGGTCTCCCATTGTTTCATGGTTACTGTAATGTAGTCAATCAGTGTAGAGTGTATCATATACATTTTTTAAGCACTCTTTTGTCCATGAATGTGGGATACTATCAAATGCTTTTTTATAGTCAATCCATGCCATACATAGATTCTTCCCCTTCTTACAGTTCTCCATTATAACTTTAACAACAAATGATCCTTTCTTCCACATGACTTTCTTTTATTGCCCTTTTGTTCTACTGCCATAATTGAGTTTTCTTCTAAATAACTATAAACTCTGTCGGCGTCAATTCCCGTGTCAAGTTTATACATCGTTGGAAGACAAGTTATTGGTCTGTAATTTTTAGGGTAGCTTGCAGCTTTACTCTTAAGTAAGAGCATTGTTTTTCCTGCTGTTAACCAGTGCGGTGTCTGTTTAGGGTCCGCATATAAATAGTTCTTACTCATGGCTAAATCCTTGTGCAATGAAGTTAATACATTCAGCCAAAAGTTAGGTACTGCATCTGGGCCTGGAGTTTTCCAATTAGAGATTTTTCTTAACTTTGTTTCAATCTCTCTGGCTGTTACTTCATCCCATTTCATATCCTGTACCTTTAACCCTCTTATTCTTTCTTTTACTTCTTCTATCCATTTAGCATCTTTGTTATGTTTCACAGGATCTTCATAGATACTTCTCCAAAATGTATCTTTTTCTTCTATTTTTGGCGGTCTTTCAATTTCTTTTACTTTATTTTCCAATTTTCTATAAAATGTTTTTGGATCATCAATAAATTGCTTATTTTGTACTTTTCCTTTATATTTATCTTTGTGTCTTCTAAGTCTTTCCGCCTGTGCTGAAATTTTTAGTTTGTTATTTACGATAGTATATGATAGAGCCTGGTCTGTTCTAATACTGCACATTGCTTTTATCACATCTATCTTTCTTAGTATTTTTGTTGATCTGTTTCCTCTTCCATAATCTTCTAACAATGACACTTCTTGTCTCAGCTGCTTTATAGATTTCTCCATTCGATATTTATGATGGTATTCGCTTTTGCCCCTTCCTTTCCCTCGCTGCCCTGTGTTCCTGTGGTAGAACTTAATCAATTATTAATTAAGCAGCACAGTAATATATTCAGTTTACTTCTGTCACATCACATGGATCTCTATGAACAGTCCTAATTACTGCATTTATTTGTTTTATCAAACTTCTGACTTTTGGGGTTTTATTATCCTTCTGCAGTCTATTTCTTTCATTGATCTTGATATATCTGTCTATGTCTATTAAATCAAGCACCTCTTCTCTTAACTCATTTTCTTCCAAACTCAGGGCACGTCCTTTATTTTCCATTTCTATAGAAGATTTTATAGCATCTTCCTGTGGCACATTCTCTTCAACTTCATCCTGTACCATCCATTGCTCTATCATATGGGAACTCACTGGCTTATCACTCCTCAACATTGACTGTATCAGAGTTTCCACAGTTTCCTGTTCCTTCCTTTGCTGTATAGCTTCAAATGAATGTTTATACTGGTTTGTTGTGGAAGGCTCCAAAATATCTTGAGATGGCACCTAACCAATTGCTTTCTGCACTTGTACTAACTCACCTATCCTTTGGGAAGGGAGTGGTGCCTGCGCTAGCTCACCTACCCCTGAGGGATGGAAGTGACACCTGCACTAGCTCACCTAGCCTGGGGATGGGAGTAGTGCCTGCACAAGCACATCTACCCTGGTGGTAAGGAGTTGTGGCTACATTAGTTCACCTAGCCAGGGGGATGGGAATGGTGCCTGCACTAGCTCACCTAACACGGGGAATGGAAGTGGCACCTGCCCTAGCTCGCCTTCCTAGGGAATGGAAGTGACACCTGCACTACCTTACCTGTTTTGGGAGGATGGGAGTGGTACCTGCACTAGCTCACTTACCCTGAAGGATGGGAGTTGCACCTGCACTAGCTCAGCTACCCTGGGAGATGTGAGTGGCACCTGCACTAGCTCACCTGCCCTGGGGGATGGGAGTGGTGCCTGAACTAGTTCACCTACCCTCAGCGATGAGAGTGACTTCTGCACTAAACAATGAGAGTGACTCCAACACTAACTCACCTACTCTGGGTATGGGAGTGGTAACTACACTAGCTCACCTACCCTTAGGGATGGGAGTGGCACCTGGACTAGCTCACCTACCCTCAGCAATGGGAGGGCACTTGGACTAGCTCACCTACCCTCAGCGATGAGAGTGGTGTCTGCACTAGCTCACCTACCCTCAAGGATGGGAGTGGTGCCTGCACTAGCTCACCTACCCTGAGGGATAGGAGTGTCACTTGCACTAGCTCACCTAGCCTGGGGGATGGGAGTAGTGCCTGCACAAGCAGACCTACCCTGGTGGAAGGGAGTTGTGGCTGCTCTAGTTCACCTTGCCAGGGGGATGGGTGTGGTGCCTGCACTACCTCACCTACCTAGGGGAGGGAAGTGGCACCTGCACTACCTCACCTACCTTGGGAGGATGGGAGTGGTACCTGCACTAGGTCACTTACCATGAAGGATGGGAGTTCCACCTGCACTAGCTCACCTGCTCTGGGGAATGTGAGTGGCACCTGCACTAGCTTACCTACCCTGGGGGATGGGAGTGGTGCCTGCTCCAGTTCACATACCCTCATCAATGAGAGTGACTCCTGCACTAACTCACCTACCCTGGGTATGGGAGTGGTACCTTCACTAGCTCACCTACCCTTGGGGATGGGAATGGTACCTGCACTAGCTTGCCTTCCCTAGGAAATGGGAGTAGCACCTGTACTAGCTCACCAACCCTCGGGGATGGGAGTGGCACCTGCACTTTCTCACCTACGCTGATGGATGGGAGTCATGCCTGCACTAGCTCACCTACCATGGGGGATAGGAGTGGTGCCTGCACTACCTCATCTACACAGGAGGATGGGAGTGGTACCTGCACTAGCTCACCTACCCTGGAGGATAAGAGTGCCACCTGCAATAGCTCAACTACCCTAGGGATGGGACTGTAGCCACCACTGCCTCACTTACCCTGGAGGATAGGAGTGATACCTTTGCTAGCTCACCTACATTGGGGGATGGGAGTGGTACCTGCACTAGCTCACCTACCTTCAGAGATGGGAGTGACACCTGCACTAGCTCTCCTAGCCTGTGGGATGGGAATGGCACCTGCACTCCCTCACCTAACCTGTGGGATGGGAGTGGCACCTGCACTACCTCACCTACCCTGGGGGATGGGAGTTATGCGTGCACTAGCTCAATTATCCTGGGGTGGGAGTGGTGCCTGTACTAACTTACCTATCCTGGGGGATGAGAGTGGCACCTGAACTCGCTCATCTACCCTGGGGGATGGGGTGGTGCCTCCACTAGCTCACCTACACTGGTGGATGGGAGTGGTGCACCACTAGCTCACCTATCCAGAAGGATGCAAGTGGAGCCTGTACTTGCTCAACTAACCTGGGAGATAGAAGTGTCAGCTGCACTAGCTCACCTACCCTGGGGGATGGGAGTGGTACCTGCACTAGCTCACCTACACAGAGGGATGGGAGTGGCCCTTGGACTACCTACCCTCAGGGATGGGAGTGATGACTGCACTAGATCACCTGCCCTCAAGGACGGAAGTGGTGCCTGCACTAGCTCACTTTCCCTGAGGGAAGGCAGTGACACCTCACTAGCTCACCTAGCCTGGGGATGGGAGTAGTGCCTGCACAAGCACACCTAATCTGGTGGTAGGGAGTTGTGGCTGCATTAGTTCACCTAGCCAGGGGGATGGGGAATGGTGCCTGCATTAGCTCACCTAACATGGGGGATGGAAGTGGCACCTGCCCTAGCTCACCTTCCTAAAGGGATGGAAGTGGCACCTGCACTACCTCACCTTTTTATGGAGGATGGGAGTGGTACCTGCACTAGCTCACTTACCCTAAAGGATGAGAGTTGCACCTGCACTAGCTCAGCTACCCTAGGGGATGGGAGTGGCACCTGCACTAGCTCACCTACCCTGTGGGATGGGAGTGGTGCCAGAACTAGTTCACCTACCCACAGCGATGAGAGTGACTCCTGCACTAAGTGATGACAGTGATTCCTGCACTAAGTCACCTACTATGGGTATGGGAGTGGTACCTACACTAGCTCACCTAACCTTGGGGATGGGAGTGGCATCTGCACTAGCTCACCTACCCTGGGGGATTGGAGTCATGTCTGCTCTAGCTCACCTACCCTGAAGGATGGGAGTAGTGCCTGGACTAGCTCACCTACACTGGAGGATGGGAGTGGTACCTGCACTAGCTCACTTACCCTAAAGGATGAGAGTTGCACCTGCTCTAGCTCAGCTACCCTAGGGAAATGGATTGGCACCTGCACTAGCTCATCTACCCTGGGGGATGGGAGTGGTGCCTGAACTAGTTCACCTACCCTCAGCGATGAGAGTGACTCTTGCACTAAACGATGAGAGTGACTCCAGCACTGACTCACCTTCTCTGGGTATGGGAGTGGTAACTACACTAGCTCACCTACCCTTGGGGATGGGAGTGGCACCTGGACTAGCTCACCTACCCTCAGCAATGGGAGGGGCACTTGGACTAGCTCACCTACCCTCAGCAATGAGAGTGGTGCCTGCACTAGCTCACCTGCCCTCAAGGATTGGAGTGGTGCCTGCACTAGCTCACCTACCCTGAGGGATAGGAGTGAAACGTGCACTAGCTCACCTAGCCTGGGGGATGGGAGTAGTGCCTGCACAAGCACACCTACCCTGGTGGTAGGGAGTTGTGGCTGCTGTAGTTCACCTTGCCAGGGGGATGGGAATGGCGCATGCACTAGCTCACCTACCCAGGGGATGGAAGTGGCACCTGCACTACCTCACCAACCTTGGGAGGATGAGAGTGGTACCTGCATTAGGTCACTTACCGTAATGGATGGGAGTTCCATCTGCACTAGCTCACCTGCCCTGGGGGATGTGAGTGGCACCTGCACTAGCTTACCTACCCTGGGGGATGGGAGTGGTGCCTGCTCTAGTTCACCTACCTCAGCAATGAGAGTGACTCCTGCACTAACTCACCTATCCTGGATATGGGAGTGGTACCTTCACTAGCTCACCTACCCTTGGGGATGGGAATGGTACCTGCACTAGCTTGCCTTCCCTAGGGAATGGGAGTAGCACCTGTACTAGCTCACCAACCCTCGGGGATGGGAGTGGCACCTGCACTTTCATACCTACCCTGAGGGATGGGAGTCATGCCTGCACTAGCTCACCTACCATGGGGGATGGGAGTGGTGCCTGCACTACCTCATCTACACTGGAGGATGGGACTGGTACCTGCACTAGCTCACCTACCCTGGGGGATGAGTGCCACCTGCAATAGCTCAACTACCCTACGGATGGGACTGTAGCTTGCACTGCCTCACTTACCCTGGGGGATAGGAGTGATACCTGCGCTAGCTCACCTACATTGGGGGATGGGAGTGACACCTGCACTAGCTCTCCTAGCCTGTGGGATTTGAGTGGCGCTAGCACTCACTCACCTAACCTGTGGGATGTGAGTGGTCCCTGGGGGATGGGAGTTATGCATGCACTAGCTCAATTATCCTGGGGTGAGAGGGGTGCCTGCACAAACTTACCTATCCTGGGGGATGGGAGTGGCACGTGAACTCACTCATCTACCCTGGGGGATGGGGTGGTGCCTCCACTAGCTCACCTACACTGGATGCAAGTGGAGCCTGCACTTGCTCAACTAACCTGGGAGATAGAAGTGGCAGCTGCACTAGCTCACCTACCATGGGGTTGGGAGTGGTACCTGCACTAGCTCACCTACACAGAGGGATGGGAGTGGCACTTGGACTACCTACCCCCAGGGATGGGAGTGCTGACTGCACTAGATCACCTGCCTCAAGGACGGGAGTGGTGCCTGCACTAGCTCACCTTCCTTGAGGGATGGCAGTGACACTTCACTAGCTCACCTAGCCTGGGGATGGGAGTTGTGCCTGCACAAGCACACCTACCCTAGTGGTAGGGAGTTGTGGCTGCATTAGTTCACCTAGCCAGGGGGATGGGAATGGTGTCTGCATTAGCTCACCTAACATGGGGGATGGAAGTGGCACCTGCCCTAGCTCACCTTCCTAGGGGATAGAAGTGGCACATGCACTACCTCACCTTTTTATGGAGGACGGGAGTGGTACCTGCACTAGCTCACTTACCCTAAAGGATGAGAGTTGCACCTGCACTAGCTCAGCTACCCTAGGGGATAGGAGTGGCACCTGCCCTAGCTCACCTACCCTGGGGGATAGGAGTGGTGCCTGAACTAGTTCACCTACCCTCAGCGATGAGAGTGACTCCTGCACTAATTGATGACAGTGACTCCTGCACTAAGTCATCTACTATGGGTATAGGAGTGGTACCTACACTAGCTCACCTAACCTTGGAGATGGGAGTGGCATCTGCACTAGCTCACCTACCCTGGGGGATTGGAGTCATGCCTGCTTTAGCTCACCTACCCTGAAGGATGGGAGTGATGCCTGGACTAGCTCACCTACACTGGATGATGGGAGTGGTACCTGCACTAGCTTACTTACCCTGGGGATGGGAGTGCCACCTGCAATAGCTCAACTCCCCTGGAGATGGGACTGGAGCCAGCACTGGCTCACTTACCATGGGGGATGGGAGTGGTACCTGCACTAGCTCACCTACCTTGGGGGATGGGAGTGGTACCTGCACAAGCTCACCTACCCTCAGGGATGGGAGTGACACCTGCGCTAGCTCTCCTAGCCTGGGTGGTGGGAATGGCACCTGCACTCCCTCACCTAACCTGCATGATGGGAGTGGTGCCTCCACTACCTCATCTACCCTGGGGGATGGGAGTTGTGTCGGCACTAGCTCAATTATCCTGGGGATAGGAGTGGTGCCTGCACTAGCTTACCTATCCTGGGGATGGATGTGGCACCTGCAGTAGCTCATCTACCCTGAGGGATGGGCATGGTGCCTCCACAGCCTCACCTCCACTGGTGGATGGGAGTGGTGCACCACAAGCTTACCTAGCCAGAAGAATGGGAGTGGAGCCTGCACTTGCTCAACTAACCTGGGAGATGGCAGTGGCACCTGCACTAGCTCATCTACCTTAGGTGATGGAAGAAGCACCTGCCCTAGCTCAACTACTTAGGGGGATGGGAGTGGTATGTGCACTTGCACACCTACCCTGGCAAATGGAAGTGACACCAGTACGACCTCACCTACCCTGGGGATGAGACTGGTGCCTGCACTAGTTCAACTAGCATGGGGGATAGGAGTGGTACCTGCACAAGCTCACCTACCCTCAAGGATGAGAGTTGTGCCTGCACTAGCTCACCTACACTTAGGGATGGAAGTGGTGCCTACACATGCTCATCTACCCTGGATGGATGGGAGAGGTGCTTGCACTTGCTCACCTAACTTGGGGGATGGAAGTGGCACCTGCACTAGCTCACCTATCCTGAGGATGGGAGTGGTGCCTGCACTAGCTCACCTACTTTGAGAGATGGGCGTGGCACCTGCACTAGCTCACCTACCCATAGGGATGGGAGTGGCACTTGGACTAGCTCACCTACCCTCAGGGATGGGATGGCAGCTGTACTGCCTCACCCAGCCTCGGGGAAGGAAGTAGTGCCTGCATTAGCTCACCTACCCTGGAGGATGGGAGTGGTGTCTGCACTAGTTCACCTACCCTCAGGTATGGGAGTGACACCTGCACTTGCTCACCTACCATGGGGGATGGGAGTAGTGTCTGCACTAGTTCACCTACCCTCAGGGATGGGAGTGATACCTGCACTTGCTCACCTACCCTGGGGATGGGAGAGGTGCCTGCACTAGCTCACCTACCTAGGTGGATAGGAGTGGTAAATGCACTAGCTCACCTACCCTGGTGGATGGGAGTGGTGCCTGCACTAACTCACTTATCCTGGTGGATGGGTGAGGTGCCGGCACTAGCTCACTTAACCTGGGGGATGGAAAAGGTACCTGCACTAGCTCACCTACCTTGGGAGATGGAAGTGGCATCTGCAGTAGCTCACCTACCTTGGGGGATGGGAGTGGTGCCTGCACTAGATCACCTACCCTAGGTGATGGAAGTGGTGCTTGCATTTGCTCACCTACCCTCAGGGATAGGAGTGACACCTGGACTTGCTCACCTATGCTGGGGGATGGGAGTGGTGCCTGCACTAGCTCACCTACCCTAAGGGATGGGTGTGGTACCTTCATTAACTCACCTACCCAGGAGGATGGGAGTTGCACATGCACTAGCTCATTTACTCTGGGGAATGGGAGTTGTGGCTGTACTGCCTCATCCAGCCTCAGGGAAAGAGGTAGTGCCTGCACTAGCTCACCTACCCTGGAGGGTGGGAGTGGTGTCTGCACTAGTTCACCTACCCTCAGGGATGGGAGTGACACCTGCATTTGCTCACCTACCATGGGGGATGGGAGTGGTGCCTGCACTAGCTCACCTAGCCAGGGGGATGGGTGTGGTGCCTGCACTTGCCCACCTAACCTGGGGATGGAAGTGGCACTTGCACTAGTTCATCTACTTTGGGGGATGGAAGTAGCACCTGTACTAGCTCACATACCCTAGGGGATGGAAGTGGAACCTGTACTAGCTCACTCACCATGGGAGAATTGGAGTGGTGCCTGCAGTAGTTCACCTACCCTCAGGGATGGGAGTGACACCTGCACTAGCTCACCTACCTATGGGATGGGAGAGGTGCCTGCCCTAGCACACCTACCTTCAGGGATGGGATTGACACCTGCACCAGTTCCTCTAGCCTGGGAGATGAGAGTGATGCCTGCACTCCCTCACAAAGCCTGGGGATGGGAGTGGAGCATGCACTTGCTCACTTTGCCTGGGGGATGGGAGTGGTGCCTGCACTAGCTTACCTACCCTGGGGGATGGGACTCGTGCCTTCACTAGCTCACCTACCCTGGGGGATGGGAGTGGTGCCTGCACTATCTAACCTACCTTGGTGGATTGGAGTGGTACCTGCTGTAGTTAACCTATCCTAGAGGTGGGAGTGCTTCCTGCACCAACTTACCTACCCTCAAGGATGGGAGTGACATTTGCTGTCCCTCACCTAGCCTGGGGGATGTGAGTGGTACCTGCAGTAAGTCACATACCCAGGGGGATGGGAGTGGCACCTTCTCTAGCTCCCCTGGGGGATTGGAATGGTGCCTAAATTAGCTCACCTACCTTGGGGGATGGGATGTTGCCTGCACTACCTCAGCTAGCTGGGGGGATGGGAGTGGTGCCTGCCCTAGCTCACCTACCATGGGGAATGGAAGTGGTGCATGCACTAGCTCACCTACTCTGGGGGATGGGAGGGGTGACTGGACTAGCTTGCCTACTCTCAAGGATGGGAGTGGTACCTGCACTGTCTCACCTACCCTGGGGGATGGGAGTGGTGCTGCACTTGTGCACTTTTCCTGGGAAATGGGAGTGGTGCCTGCACTAGCTTCCCTACCCTGGAGGATGGGACTGGTGCCTTTACTGTCTCACGTACCCTGGGGGATGGGAGTGGTGCCTGTACTAGCTCACTTTTCCTGGGGGTGGGAGTGGTTCCTGCACTAGCTCACCTACCCTGAGGGATGGGAGTGACACTTGCACTCCCTCACCTGGCTTGGAGGATGTGAGTTGTACCTGCAGTAGGTCACATACCCAGTGAGATGGGAGTGGCACCTTCACTAGCTCACCTAGCCTGGGGAATGGGACTGGGGCCTATACTGCCTCACCTGCCCTGGAGGATTAGAGTGGTGCCTGCACTAGCACACCTACCGTGGGGGAAGGCATGGTGCCTGCACTTCTCACCTACTCTCAGGGATGAGACTGGTACCTTCACTAACCACCTACCCAGGGGTATTGCAGTGGCACATGCACAAGCTCATCTTGCCTGAGGAATGGGATTGGTACATGTACTGCCTCACCGAGCCTTGGGGAAGGAAGTGGTGCCTGCACTTGCTCATCTACCCTGGAGAATGGGAGTGGTGCCTGCACTAGCTCACTTAACCTGGGGGATGGAAGTGGCATCTGCAATAGCTTACCTAGCCTGAGGGATATGAGTGACACCTGCACTAGCTCACCTATACTCTGGGATGGGAATGAGACCTGCACTAGCTCACCTAGCCTGGGGGATGGGAGTGGTGCCTGCACTAACTCACTAACTCACCAATCCTGGGGATGGGAGTGGTGCCTCCACTAGCTCACCTACCCTGGTGGGTGGGAGAGGTGCCTGCACTTGCTCACCTAACTTGGGGGATGGAAGTGGCACCTGCAATAGCTCACCTACCTTGGTGGTTGGAAGTGCCACCTGCACTAGCTCACCTACCTTGTGGGATGAGCATGGTACCTGCACTACCTCACCTACCCTCAGGGATGGGAGTGACACCTGCACTATTTCACCAACCATGGGGGATAAGAATGGAGGTTGCAATAGCTCAACTACCCTCAGGGATGGGAGTGACACCTCCACTACCTCACCTAGCCTGTGGGATGGCAATGCTATCTGCACTAGCTCATCTACCCTGGAGGATGGGTGTGCCTGTACTAGCTCACCTACCCTGGGGGATGGGATGTTGCCTGCACTACCTCACCTAGCCGGGGGATGGGGGTGGTGCCTGCCCTAGCTCACCTACCGCGGGGATGGAAGTGGTGCCTGCACTATCTCACCTAGCCTGGTAATGGGGCTGGGGTCTACACTGCCTCACCTATCCTGGGTGATGGGAGTGGTGCCTGCACTAGCTCCCCTACCCTAGGGGATGGGATGGCACCTGCAGTCCCTCTCCTAGCCCGGGGATGGGAGTGGTGGCTGCACAAGCTCACCTACACTGGGGGGTGGGACTGGTACCTGCACTAGCTCACCTACCTAACGGGATGGGAGTGGCACCTAAACTAGCTCATCTAGCCTGGGGAATCGGACTGGGGCCTGCACTGCCTCACCTATTCTGCAGGTTGGGAGTGGAGCCTGCCCTAGCTCACCTACCTGGGGAATGGGAGTAGTGCCTGCACTTGCTCACCTACCCTGGGGTATGGGAATGGCACCTGCACTAGCTTACCTACCTTGGGGGATGGGAGTGGCACCTGCAGTAGCTCACCTAGCATGGGGAATGGAACTAGGGCCTGCACTGCCTCACCTAGCCTGGAGGATGGGAGTAGTGCCTGCATCTGCTCTCCTACTCTGGGGGATGGGAGTGGTACCTGCACTACCTCATCTACCCTGTGGGGATGAGAGTGGTCCCTGCATTAATTCACATATCCTCAGGGATGGGAATGGCACCTGCTCTCCCTCAACTAGCCTGGGGAAAAGGAGTGATACCTGAACTCCCAGACCTAGCCTGAGGGATCATAGTGCTGTCTGCATTTGCTCACCTTACCTGGGGGATGAAAGTGGCACCTGCAGTAGCTCACCTACTTTGGGGGAAGGGAGGGGTACCTATACTAGCTCACCTACCCTGGAGATAGGAATGGCACATGCACTCGCTCACCTGACCTTTGAGATGGGCGTGGTACCTGCACTATGTCACCTACCCTGGTGGTCAGGAGTGGTGCCTGCACTAGGTCAACTGCTTTCAAGGATGGGGATGACACCTGCACTAGCTCACCTAGCCAGGGGGATGGGAGTGGTGCCTGCACTACTTTCATTAACCTGGGGGATGGAAGTGGCACTTGCAATATCTTACCTACCCAGATGGATAGGAGTGATACCTGCTCTAGTTCACCTACACTCAGGGATGGGAATGACACCTGCACTAGCTCACCAAGTTTGGGGGATGGGAGTGGTGCCTGCACTAGCTCACCTAGCCTAGGGATGGGAGTGGTGTCTTCACCAGCTCACCTACCCTGGCTGATGGGAGAGGGGCCTGCACTAGTTTACGTAACCCGGGGGATGGAAGTGGCACCTACAATAGCTCATCTACCTTGGGGGGTTGGAAGTGCCACCTGTACTAGCTCACCTACCTTGTGGGATGGGCGTGGTACCTGCACTAGCTCACCTACCCTCAGGGATGGAAGTGACACCTGCACTAGCTCACTGATCCTGGGGGATGTGAGTGGAGGTTGCAATAGCTCAACTACCCTCAGGAATGGGAGTGACACCTCCACTAGCTCACCTAGCCTGCAGGATGACAATGCTATCTGCACTAGCTCACCTACCCTGGGGGATGGGTGTGGTACCTCCACTAGCTTAATTATTCTGGAGAATGGGACTGGCGGCTGCACTAGCTCACCTACCTTGGCTGATGGGAGAGGTGCCTGCACTTGCTCACCTAACCAGGGGATGGGAGTTGTGCCTGCATTTGCTCACCTAAATTGGGGAATGCAGGTGACACCTGCACTAACTCACCTACCTTTTTGGATGGAAGTGCTACCTGCACTACCTCATCTGCCTTATGGATGGGAGTGGTACCTGCACTGGCTCTCCTACTCTGGGGATAGTAGTGGCACCTGCACTAGCTCACTTAACCTGGGGGATGGGAGTGGTTCCAGCACTAGCTTTCCTACCCTGGGAGGTTGGAGTGGTACCTGCACTAGGCCACCTACCCTCAGGAATGGAAGTGACACCTGCACTACCTCACGTAACCTTAGGATGGGAGTGATGCCGGCACTATCTTTCCTACCCTGGGGGATGGGAGTTGGTCCTGCACTAGCTCACCTACCATGGTGGATGGGAGTGGTGCTTGCACTAAATCACTTACCCTGGTGGATGGGAGAGGTGCCAGCACTAGCTCACTTAACCTGGGGGATGGAAAAGGCAACTGCACTAGCTCACCTACCTTGGCAGATGGAAGTGGCACCTGCACTAGCTCACCTACCTTGAAGGATGGGAGTGGTGCCTGCACTAGATCACCTACCCTAGGTGATGGAAGTTCTGCCTGCATTAGCTCACCTACCCTCAGGGATGGGAGTGACACCTGGACTTGCTCACATATGATGGGGGATGAGAGTGGTGCCTGCACTAGCTCATCCACCCTCAGGGATGGATGTGGTACCTTCACTAACTCACCTACCGAGGGGGATGGGAGTGGCACATGCACTAGCTCATCTAGCCTGGGGAATGGGAGTGGCAACTGTACTGCCTCACCCATCCTCGGGGAAGGAAGTAGTGCTTGCACTAGCTCACCTACCCTGGAGGATGGGAGTGGTGTCTGCACTAGTTCAACTACCCTCAGGGATGGGAGTGACACCTGCACTTGCTCACCTATCAATGGGGATGGGAGTGGTGTCTGCACTAGTTCACCTACCCTCAGGGATGGGAGTGACACCTGCACTTGCTCACCTACCCTGGTGGATGGGAGTGGTGCCTGCACTAACTCACTTATCCTGGTGGATGGGAGAGGTGCCAGCACTAGCTCACGTAACCTGGGGGATGGAAAAGGCACCTGCACTAGCTCACCTACCTTGGGAGATGGAAGTGGCACCTGCACTAGCTCACCTACCTTGGGTGATGGGAGTGGTGCCTGCACTAGATCACCTACCCTAGGTGATGGAAGTGGTGCCTGCATTAGCTCACCAACCCTCAGGGATGGGAGTGACACCTGGACTTGCTCACCTACACTGGGGGATGGGAGTGGTGTCTGCACTAGCTCACCTACCCTCAGGGATGGGTGTGGCACCTTCACTAACTCAACTACCCAGGAGGATGGGAGTGGCACATGCACTAGCTCATCTAGCCTTGGGAATGGGAGTTGCAGCTGTACTGCCTCACCCAGCCTCGGGGAAGGAAGTAGTGCCTGCACTAGCTCACTTACCCTGGAGGGTGGGAGTGGTGTCTGCACTAGTTCAACTACCCTCAGGGATGGGAGTGAGACCTGCACTTGCTCACGTACCATGGGGGATGGGAGGGGTACCTGCACTAGTTCACCTACCCTCAGTGATGGGAGTGACACCTGTGCTTGCTCACCTACCCTGGGGGATGGGAGTGGTGCCTGTACTAGCACACGTATCTTCAGGGATGGGAGTGACACCTGCACAACCTCCCCTTGCCTGCAGGATGGGAGTGGTGCCTGCACTAGCTCACCTAGCCAAGGGGGATGGGTGTGGTACCTGCACTTGCCCATCTAACCTGGGGAATGGAAGTGGCACTTGCTCTAGCTCACTTACCTTGGGGGATGGAAGGAGCACCTGTACTAGCTCACATACCCTAGGGGATGGGAGTAGAACCTGTACTAACTCGCCCACCATGGGGGAATTGGAGTGGTGCCTGCAGTAGCTCACCTACCCTCAGGGATGAGAGTGACACCTGCACTAGCTCACCTACCTATGGGATGAGAGTGGTGCCTGCACTAGCACACCTACCCACAGGGATTGGATTGACACCTGCACTAGCTCCCCTAGCCTGGGAGATGAGAGTGACTCCTGCACTCCCTCACCTAGCCTGGGGATGGGAGTGGTGCCTGCACTAGCTTATGTACCCGAGGGGATGGAAGTGGTGCCTGCACTTGCTCACTTTTCCTGGGGATGGGAGTGGTGTCTGCACTAGCTTACCTACCCTGGGGGAGGGGAATGGTAACTTCACTAGCTCACCTACCTTGGGGGATGGGAGTGGTGCCTGCCCAAGCTCACCTACTTTGGTGGATGGGAGTGGTACCTGCACTAGTTAACCTATGCTGGGGGTGGGAGTGCTGCCTGCACCAGCTTACCTACCCTCACGGTTGGAAGTGACACTTGCTGTCCCTTATCTAGCCTGGGAGATGTGAGTGGTACCTGCAGTAAGTCACACCCCAGGGGTATGGGTGTGGCACCTTCTCTAGCTCACCTAGCCTGGGGACTGGGACTGGGGCCTACACTGCCTCACCTTCCCTGGGGGATTGGAATGGTGCCTACACTAGCTCACCTACCCTGCAGGATGGGATGTTGCCTGCACCACCTCACCTAGCCTGGGGAATGGGAGTGGTGTCTGTCCTAGCTCACCTACCATGGGGGATGGAAGTGGTGCCTGCACTAGCTCACCTACCCTAGGGGATGGGAGTGGTACCTGCACAACCTCACCTACCCTGGGGGATGGGAGTGTTGCCTTGACTAGCTTGCCTACCGTCAGGAATGGGAGTGGTACCTGCACTAGCTCACCTAGCCTGTGGGATGGGAGTGACACATGTACTCCCTCACCTAGCCTGGGGATGGGAGTGGTGTCTGCACTAGTTCACCTACCCTGGGGGATGGGAGTAGTGCCTGAACTTGCTCACTTTTCCTGGGGAATGGGAGTGGTGCCTGCACTAGCTTACCTACCCTGGGGGATGGGACTGGTGCCTTCACTATCTCACCTACCCTAGGGGATTGGAGTGGTGCCTGTACTAGCTCACCTACCCTGGGGGATGGGATGTTGCCTGCACTACCTCACCTAGCCAGGGGGATGGGGGTGGTGCCTGCCCTAGCTCACCTACCATGAGGATGGAAGTGGTGCATGCACTATCTCACCTAGCCTGGGAATGGGACTGGGGTCTACATTGCCTCACCTATCCTGGGTGATGGGAGTGGTGCCTGCACTAGCTCCCCTTCCCTAAGGGATGGGATGGCACCTGCAGTCCCTCTCCAAGCCCGGGGGTGGGAGTGGTGGCTGCATGAGCTCACCTACACTGGGGGATGGGACTGGTACCTGCACTAGCTCACCTACCTAGCGGGATGGGAGTGGCACCTAAACTAGCTCATCTAGCCTGGGGAATGGGACTGGGGCCTGCACTGCCTCACCTATTCTGCAGGTTGGGAGTGGTGCCTGCCCTAGCTCACCTACCTGGGGAATGGGAGTAGTGCCTGCACTTTCTCACCTACCCTGGGGTATGGGAATGGCACCTGCACTAGCTTACCTACCTTGGGGGATGCGAGTGGCATCTGCAGTAGCTCACCTAGCATGGGGAATGGAACTAGGGCCTGCACTGTCTCACCTAGCCTGGAGGATGGGAGTGGTGCCTGCATCAGCTCTCCTACCCTGGGGGATGGGAGTGGTACCTGCACTACCTCATCTACCCTGTGGGGATGAGAGTGGTCCCTGCATTAATTCACATATCCTCAGGGATGGGAGTGGCACCTGCACTTGCTCACCTTGCTTGGGAGATGGGAATGGCACCTGCACTCCCTCAACTAGCCTGGGGAAAAGGAGTGATACCTGAACTCCCAGACCTAGCCTGAGGGATGATAGTGCTGTCTACACTTGCTCACCTTACCTGGGGGATGAAAGTGGCACCTGCAGTAGCTCACCTACCTTGGGAGAAGGGAGGGGTACCTACACTAGCTCACCTACCCTGGAGATAGGAGTGGCACCTGCACTCACTCACCTACCCTTTGAGATGGGCGTGGTACCTGCACTATGTCACCTACCCTGGTGGTCAGGAGTGTTGCCTGCACTAGGTCAACTACTTTCAAGGATGGGGATGACACCTGCACTAGCTCACCTAGCCTGGGGGATGGGAGTGGTGCCTGCACTACTTTTATTAACCTGGGGGATGGAAGTGGCACTTGCAATATCTTACCTACCCAGAGGGATAGGAGTGACACCTGCTCTAGTTCACCTACACTCAGGGGTGGGAATGACACCTGCACTAGCTCACCAAGTTTGGGGGATGGGAGTGGTGCCTGCACTAGCTCACCTAGCCTGGAGATGGGAGAGGTGCCTCCACTAGCTCACCTACCCTGGCAGATGGGAGAGGTGCCTGCACTAGTTCACTTAACCTGGAGGATGAAAGTGGTACCTACAATAGCTCATCTACCTTGGGGGTTGGAAGTGCCACCTGCACTAGCTCACCTACCTTGTGGGATGGGCATGGTACCTGGACTAGCTCACCTACCCTCAGGGATGGAAGTGACACCTGCACTAGCTCACTGATCCTGGGGGATGGGAGTGGAGGTTGCAATAGCTCAACTACCCTCAGGGTTGGGAGTGACACCTCCACTAGCTCACCTAGCTTGCAGGATGGCAATGCTATCTGCACTAGCTCACCTACCCTGGGGGATGGAGTTGGTTCCTATAGTGGCTCACCTACACTCACGGATGGCAATTTCACCTCCACTAGTGCACCTACCTCAGGGGATGGGAGTGGTGCCTGCACTGCCTTACCTACCCTCAGGGATTGGAGTGACACCTGCACTAGCTCACCTAGCCTGGAGGATGGGAATCATGCCTGCACTAGCTCACCTACCCTGGGGAATGGGAGTGGTACCTGTACTAGCTCTCCTACCCTGGGGTCAGGGAGTGGCACATGCAGTAGCTCATCTATCCTGGGGAATGGAAGTGCCCCCTGCACTTCCTCACCTAGCCTGGGGGAAGGAATTGGTGTCTGCACTAGCTCTCCTACCCTGGAGGATGGGTGTGGTGTCTGCACTAGCACAATTATCCTGGGGAATGGAACTAGTGCCTGCACTAGCTCACCTACCTTGGTGGATGGGAGAGGTGCCTGCACTAGCTCACCTAGCCAGTGAGATGGGAGTGGTGCCTGCACTTGTTCACCTAACTTGGGGAATGCAAGTGGCACCTGCACTAGCTCACTTACTTTGGAGGATGGAAGTGGTACCTGCCATACCTCACCTGCCTTGGGGGATGGGAGTGGTACCTGCACTGGCTCACCTACAATGGGGGATGGCAGTGGCACCTGCACTAGCTCACCTAACCTGGGGGATGGGAGTGACACCTGCACTACCTCACCTAGCCTGGGGATGGGAGTGGTGTCTGCACTAGCCTACCTACACCAGGGATGGGAGTGGTGCCTGCACTAGCTCACCTACCCCGGAGAATGGGAGTGGTGCCTGCACTATCTCACTTATCCTGAAGGATGGGATTGGTGACTGCATTAGCTCACTTAACCAGGAGTGTGGGAGTGACAACTGCACTAACTGACCTAGCCTGTGCGATGGGAATAGTTCCTGCACTAGCTCACCTACCCTGGGGGATGGGAGTGGTGCCTGCATTAGCTCACCTACCCTGGGAGATTGGAGTGACACATGCACTTGCTCATGTAGCCTGAGGAATGGGAGTGGCACCTGCACTGTTTCACCTAGCTGCGGGGAAGGAAGTGGTGCCTGCACTAGCTCACCTACCCTGGAGGATGGGAGTGGTACCTGCACTAGCTCACTTATCCTGTGGGATGGGATTAGTGACTGCACTAGCTCACCTACACTGGGGGACTGGAGTGGTGCCTGCACTAGCTCACCTACCCTGGGGGATGGAAGTGGCACAAGCACTAGCTCCTAGTCAAGGGAATGGGAGTGGTGCCTGCACTCTCTCTCCTAGCCTGAGGGATGGAAGTGGTGCCAGCATAGCTCACCTACCACAGAGGATAGTAGTTGTGCCTGCCCTGGCTCACTTATCCTGGGCGGATGGGATTAGTGCCTTCACTAGCTCACCTACCTTGGGGGATGGGAGTGGTGCCTGCCCTAGCTCACTTACTTTGGTAGATGGGAGTGGTACCTGCACTAGTTAACCTATCCTAGGGGTGGGAGTGCTGCCTGCACTAGCTTACCTACCCTCAGGGATGGGAGTGACACTTACTGTCCCTTACCTAGTCTGGGGGATGTGAGTGGTACCTGATGTAAGTCACACCCCCAGGGGGATGGGAGTAGCACCTTCTCTAGCTCACCTTGCCTGGGGACTGAGACTGGAGGCTACACTGCCCCACCTGCCCTGGGGGATTGCAATGGTACATACACTAGCTCACCTACCCTGGGGGATGGGATGTTGCCTGCAATAACTTACCTAGCCTGGGGGATGAGAGTGGTGTCTGCCCTAGCTCACCTACCCTGGGGGATGGAAGTGGTGCCTGCACTAGCTTACCTACCCTGGGGGGTGGGAGTGGTACCTACACAACCTCACCTACCCTGGCGGATGGGAGTGTTGCCTGGACTAGCTTGCCTACCCTCAGGGATGGGCGTGGTACCTTCACTAGCTCACCTAGCCTGTGGGATGGGAGTGACACCTGCACTCCCTCACCTAGCCTGGGGATGGGAGTGGTGCCTGCACTAGTTCACCTACCCTGGGGGATGGGAGTGGTGCCTGCACTTGCTCACTATTCCTGGGGACTGGGAGTGGTGCCTGCATTAGCTTACCTACCCTGGGGGATAGGACTGGTGCCTTCACTATCTCACCTATCCTGTGGGATTGAAGTGGTGCCTGTACTAGCTCACTTACCCTGGGGATGGGATGTTGCCTGCACTACCTCACCTAGCCGGGGGGGTGGGGGTGGTGCCTGTCCTAACTCACCTACCGCGGGGATGGAAGTGGTGCCTGCACTAGCTCACCTACCCTGGGGGATAGGAGTGGTACCTGCACAATCTCATCTACCCTGGGGGATGGGAGTGGTGCCTGGACTATCTTGCCTACCCTCAGGGATGGGAGTGGCACCTGCACTCCCTCACCTAACCTGGGGATGGGAGTGATGTCTGCACTAGTTCACCTACCCTGGGGGATGGGAGTGGTGCCTGCACTTGCTCAGTTTTCTTGGGGAATGGGTGTGGTGCCTGCACTATCTCACCTAGCCTGGGAATGGGACTGGGGTCTACACTGCCTCACCTATCCTGGGCGATGGGAGTGGTGCCTGCAGTAGCTCCCCTACCCTAGGGGATTGGATGGCACCTGCAGTCCCTCTCCTAGCCCGGGGATGGGAGTGGTGGCTGCACGAGCTCACCTACACTGGGGGATGGGAGTGGTACCTGCCCTAGCTCACCTACGTGGGGAATGGGAGTAGTGCCTGCACTTGCTCACCTACCCTGGGGTATGGGAATGGCACCTGCATTAGCTTACCTACCTTGGGGGATGGGAGTGGCACCTGCAATAGCTCACCTAGCCTGAGGAATGGGACTAGGGCCAGCACTGCCTCACCTAGCCTGGAGGATTGGAGTGGTGCCTGCCCTATCTCACCTACCCTGGGGGATGGGAGTCGTGCCTGCATCAGCTCTCCTAACCTGGGGGATGGGAGTGGTACCTGCACTACCTCATCTACCCTGGGGATAAGAGTGGTCCCTGCATTAATTCACTTACCCTCAGGGATGGGAGTGGCTCCTGCACTTGCTCACCTTGTTTGGGAGATGGGAATGGCACCTGCACTCCCTCAATTAGCCTGGGGAAAAGGAGTGATGCCTGAACTCCCAGACCTAGCCTGAGGGATCAGAGTGCTGCCTACACTTGCTCACCTTACTTGTGGGATGAAAGTGGCACCTGCAGTAGCTCACCTACCATGGGGAAGGGAGGGGTACCTACACTAGCTCACCTACCCTGGAGATAGGAGTGGCACCTGCACTCACTCACCTACCCTTTGAGATGGGCATGGTACCTGCACTATGTCACCTACCCTGGGGGTCAGGAGTAGTGCCTGCACTAGGTCAACTACCTTTAAGGATGGGGATGACACCTGCACTAGCTCACCTAGCCTGGGAGATGGGAGTGGTGCCTGCACTACTTTCCTTAACCTGGGGATGGAAGTGGCACCTGCAATATCTTACCTACCCAGAGGGATATGAGTGGCACCTGCTCTAGTTCACCTACACTCAGGGATGGGAATGACACCTGCACTAGCTCACCAAGTTTGGGGGATGGGAGTGGTGTCTGCACTAGCTCACCTAGCCTGGGGATGGGAGTGGTACCTCTACTATCTCACTTAACCTGGGGGATGGAAGTGGCACCTGCAATAGCTCATCTACCTTGGGGGTTAGAAGTGCCACCTGCACTAGCTCACCTACCTTGTGGGATGGGCGTGGTACCTGCACTAGCTCTCCTACCCTCAGGGATGGAAGTGACACCTGCACTAGCTCACTGATCCTGGCGGATGGGAGTGGAGGTTGCAATAGCTCAACTATCGTCAGGGATGGGAGTGACACCTCCACTAACTCACCTAGCCTGCGGGATGGCAATGCTATCTGCACTAACTCATCTACCCTGGGGGATGGGTTTGGTGCCTATAGGGACTCACCTACACTCAGAGATGGCAATGACACCTCCACTTCTGCACCTACCCCAGGGGATGGAAGTGGTGCCTGCACTGCCTTACCTACCCTCAGGGATCGGAGTGACACCTGCACTAGCTCACCTAGTCTGGAGGATGGGAATGGTGCCTGCACTAGCTTACCAACCCTGGGGAATGGGAGGGGTACCTGTACTAGCTCCCCTACCCTGGGGTCTGGGAGTGGCACATGCAGTAGCTCATCTATCCTGGGGAATGAAAGTGGCCCCTGCACTTCCTCACCTAGCCTGGGGGAAGGAAGTGGTGTCTGCACTAGCTCAGCTACCCTGGAGGATGAGTGTGGTGTCTGCACTAGCTCAATTATCCTGGGTAATGGAACTGGTGCCTGCACTAGCTCACCTATCTTGGTGGATGGGAGAGGTGCCAGCACTAGCTCACCTAGCCAGTGAGATGGGAGTTGTGCCTGCACTTGTTCACCTAACCTGGGGAATGCAAGTGGCACCTGCACTAGCTCACTTACTTTGGAGGATGGAAGTGGTACCTGCCATACCTCACCTGCCTTGGGGGATGGGAGTGGTACCTGCACTGGCTCACCTACAATGGGGGACGGAGTGGCACCTGCACTAGCTCACCTAACCTGGGGGATGGGAGTGACACCTGCACTACCTCACCTGGCCTGGGGATGGGAGTGGTGCCTGCACTAGCTCACCTACCCCAGAGGATGGGAGTGGTGCCTGCACTAGCTCACATAACCTGGTGGATGAGAGAGGCATCTGCACTAGCTCACCCACCTTGGGGGATGGAAGTGGCACCTGCATTAGCTCACCTACCTTGGGAGATGGGAATGGTGCCTGTGCTAGATCACCTACCCTAGGTGATGGGAGTGGTGCCTGCATTAGCTCACCTACCCTCAGGAATGGGAGTGACACCTGGACTTGCTCACCTACACTGAAGGATGGGAGTGGTGTCTGCACTAGCTTACTTACCCTCAGGGATGGGAGTGGTACCTTCACCAACTCACCTACCCAGGGGGATGGGAGTGGCACATGCACTAGCTCACCTAGCCTAGGGAATGGGAGTGGCACGTGCACTGCCTCACCTAGCCTCAGGGGAGGAAGTGGTGCCTGCACTAGCTCACCTACCCTGGAGGATGGGAGTGGTGCCTGCACTAGCTTACTTACCCTCAGGGATGGGAGTGGTACCTTCACCAACTCACCTACCCAGGGGGATGGGAGTGGCACATGCACTAGCTCACCTAGCCTAGGGAATGGGAGTGGAACCTGCACTGCCTCACCTAGCCTCAGGGGAGGAAGTGGTGCCTGCACTAGCTCACCTACCCTGGAGGATGGGAGTAGTGCCTGCACTAGCTCACTTATCCTGAAGGATGGGATTGGTGACTGCATTAGCTCACTTAACCTGGGGTGTGGGAGTGACAACTGCACTAGCTGACCTAGCCTATGGGATGGGAATAGTTCCTGCACTAGCTCACCTACCCTGGGGATGGGAGTGGTGCCTGCATTAGCTCACCTACCCTGGGAGATTGGAGTGGCACATGCACTAGCTCATGTAGCCTGAGGATTGGGAGTGGCACCTGCACTGTCTCACCTAGCCTCGGGGAAAGAAGTGGTGTCTGCACTAGCTCACATACCCTGGAGGATCTGAATGGTACTTGCAATAGCTCACTTATCCTGGGGGATGGGATTAGTGACTGCACTAGCTCACCTATACTGGGGGACTGGAATGGTGCCTGCACTAGCTCACGTACCCTGGGGGATGGAAGTGGCACAAGCACTAGCTCCTAGTCAAAGGAATGGGAGTGGTGCCTGCAGTCTCTCCTAGCCTGAGGGAAGGAAGTGGTGTCAGCACTAGCTCACCTACCACGGAGGATAGTAGTTTTGCCTGCCCTGGCTCACTTATCCTGCGGGATGGGATTAGTGCCTGCAATAGCTTACCTACCCTGGGAGATGGGACAGGTGCCTGCACTAGCTCACCTACCCTGGGGGATAGGAGTGGTGCCTGCATTAGCTTACCTATCCTGGCAGATGGGGAGGTGCCTGCAGTAGCTCCCCTAGCCAGGGGGATGGGAGTGGGCCCTGCACTTGCTCACCAAACCTGAGGGATTCAAGTGGAACCTGCACTAGCTCGCCTACCCTGGGGGTTCAGAGTGGTGCCTCCACTACCTCACCTACCCTGGTAGATGTGGTAGATGAGAGAGGTGCCTACAATAGCTCATTTAATCTGAGAGATGAAAGTGGTACCTGCAGTAGCTCACCTACCTTGGAGGATGGAAGTGCCACCTGCACTAGTTCACCTACCTTGAGGGATAGGAGTGGTGTCTGCACTAGCTCACCAACCCTCCGGGATGGTGTGAAATCGGCACTAGCTCACATACCCTGTTGGATGGGAGTGGAGGCTGCAATAGTTCACCTACCCTCAGGGATGGGTAGTTACACCTCCACTAACTCACCTAACCAGGGATATAGCAACACTGTCTGCACTAGCTCACCTACTTTGGGGATTGGAGTGGTGCTTGTACTAGCTCACCTACCCTCAGGGATGGCAATGACACCTGCACTAGCTCAACAACTCCCGCAGGATAGAAGTGGTGCCTGCACTAGCTCACCTACCCTCAATGATTGGAGTGGCACCTGTACTATCTCACCTAGCCTCGGGGAAGGAAGTGGTGCCTGCACTAGCTCACCTACCCTGGGGGATGGAAGCGGCACAAGCACTAGCTCCTAGTCAAGGGAATGGGAGTGGTGCCTGCACTCTCTCCCAGCCTGAGGGAAGGAAGTGGTGGCAGCACTAGCTCACCTACCACGGAGGATAGTAGTTGTGCCTGCCCTGGCTCACTTATCCTGGGGGATGGGATTAGTGCCTGCAATAGCTTATCTACCCTGAGAGATGGGAGTGGTGCCTGCATTATCTCACCTACCCTGGCAGATGGGGAGGTGCCGGCACTAGCTCCCCTAGCCAGGAGGGGATGGGAGTGGGCCCTGCACTTACTCATCTATCCTGGGAGATTCAAGTGGAACCTGCACTAGCTCACCTACCCTGGGGGTTCAGAGTGGTGCCTCCACTACCTCACCTACTCTGGTAGATGTGGTAGATGAGAGGGGTACCTACAATAGCTCACTTAATCTGAGAGATGGAAGTAGTATCTGCAATAGCTCACCTACCTTGAGGCATGGAAGTGCCACCTGCATTAGTTCACCTACCTTGAGAGATGGGAGTGGTATCTGCACTAGCTCACCAACCCTCAGGGATGGGAGTAACACCTGCACTAGCTCACCTACTCCAGGGATGGGAGTGGAGGCTGCAATAGCTCACCTACCCTCAGGGATGGGTAGTTACACATCTACTAGCTCACCTAGACAGGGATGTAGCAATGCTGTCTGCACTAGCTCACCTACCTTGGGGAATGGAGTGGTGCCTGCACTAGCTCACCTAACATCAGGGATGGCTGTGACACCTGCACTAGCTCAATTATCCTGGAAGATTGGAGTGGTGCCTACACTAGCTCACTTACCTTGGTGGATGGGAGTGGTACCTACACTAGCTCATCTACCCTGGGGGATGCGAGTGGTGCCTGAACTAGGTTGCCTACCCTCAGGGATGGGAGTGACACCTGCACTATCTCACCTAGCTTGGGGGATTTAAGTGGTGCCTGCAATAGTTCACCTACCCTGGGGGATGTAGGGAGTGATGCCTGCACTAGCTTACCTACCCTGGTGGATGGGAGAGGTGCCCACACTAGCTGACCTAGAGAAGGGGATGGGAGAGGTGCCTGCACTAGCTCACTTAACCTGGGGGACAGAAAAGGCACCTGCACAAGCTCACCTACCCTGGGGGATGGAAGTAGCACCTGCACTAGCTCGCCTACCTTGGGGGATTGGAATGGTGTCTGCACTAGCTCACCTACCCTCAGGGATGGGAATGACACATGCACTAGCTCACCTAGCCTGGGGGATGGGAATGGTGCCTGCACTAGCTCACCTACCCTAGGTAATGGGAGTGGTGCCTGCACTAGCTCACCTACCCTCAAGGATGGGAGTGACACCTGCATTTGTTCACCTACCTAAGGGATGGGAGTGGTGCCTGCACTAGTTCACCTACTCTCAGGGATGGGAGTGCTACCTGCACTAGCTCACCTAGCCTGGGGAATGGAAGTGGCACCTGGACTACTTCACCTAGCCTGAGTTAAGGAAGTGGTGCCTGCACTAGCTCTCCTTCCCTGGATGATGGGAGTGGTGTCTGCACTAGCTCACTTATCCTGGGGGATGGGATTGGTGCCTGTACTAGCCCACTTAACCTGGGGTATGGGAGTGGCATCTGCACTATCTGATCTTGCACGGAGGATGGGAATGGTGCCTGCACTAGCTCACCTACCCTGGGGGATGCAAGTGGCACCTGCACTAGTTCACCTAGCCTGGGGGATGGGAGTGGTGCCTGCAGTAGGTCACCTACCCTGGTGGATGGGAATTGTTCCTGTACTAGTTCACCTACCCTGGTAGATGGGAGAGGTGTCTGCACTAGCTCCCCTAACTAGGGGTATGGGTGTGGTGCCTGCACTTACTTACCTATCCTGGGGGATGCAAGTGGTACATGCACAAGCTCACCTAGCCTGAAGGATGGGAGTGGTGCCTGCACTAACTTGCCTACCCTGGGGGACAGGAGTGGTGCCTGCACTAGCTCACCTACCCTGGAGGATGGGAGTGTTGCCAGTATTAGCTCACCTACCCTCGTGGATGGGCAAGCTGCCTGCAATAGCTCAACTAGCCAGGGGGGTGGGAGTGGTGCCTGCACTTGCTCACCTATCCTGGGGATGCAAGTGGCACCTGCACTAGCTCACCTAGCCTGGAGGATGGGAGTGGTGCCTGCACTAGCTTATCTACCCTGGGGGATGAGAGTGACACCTGCACTTGCTCACCTAGAGTGGGGGATGGGAGTTGTGCCTGCACTAGCTCACCTACCCTGGGGGATGGGGGCTTTCCTACCCTGGGGGATGAGAGTGGTGCCTGCCCTTGCTCACTTAACCTGGGGGATGGAAGTGTCACCTGCACTAGCTCAACTACCAAGGGGGGTGGGAGTGGCACTTGCACTACCTCACCTAACCTCAGCGGTGGAAGTGGCACTGCACTAGCACACCTACCCTGGGTATGGGAGTCGTGCCTGCACTAGTTCACCTACCCTCAGGGATGGGAGTGACACCTGCACTTGCTCACCTACCCTGGGGGATGGGAGTGGTACCTGCACTAGCTCACCTAGCCTGTGGGTTGGGAGTGGCACCTGTACTCCCTCACCTAGCCTGGGGATGGGAGTAGTACCTGCAATAGCTCAACTAGTCAGGGGGATGGGAGTGGGGCCTGCACTTGCTCACCTATCCTGGGGATGCAAGTGGCACCTGCACTAGCTCACCTACCCTGGGGGTTCAGAGTGGTGCATCCACTACCTCACCTACCCTGGTAGATGTGGTAGATGAGAGAGGTGCCTACAATAGCTCATTTAATCTGAGAGATGGAAGTGGGACCTGCAATAGCTCACCTACCTTGGGGGATGGAATTGCCACCTGCACTAGTTCACCTACCTTGAGGGATGAGAATGGTATCTGCACTAGCTCACAAACCCTCCAGGATGGGAGTGACATCATCACTAGCTCACCTACCCTATGGATGGGAGTGGAGGCTGCAATAGCTCACCTACCATCAGGGATGGGTAGTTACACCTACCATCAGGGATGGGTAGTTACACCTCCACTAGCTCCTAACCAGGGATATAGCAATGCTGTCTGCACTAGCTCACCTACTTTGGGGATTGGAGTGGTGCCTGCACTAGCTCACCTACCCTCACTGATTGGAGTGACACCTGCACTAGCTTAACTTGCCTGGAGTATGGTAATTTTGCCTGCACTAGTTACCTACCCTGTGGGCTGGAGGTGGTACCTGCACTAGCACATCTACCCAGGGGGATGAGAGTGGCACATACACTAGCTCACCTAGCCTAGGGTATGGGAGTGGCACCTGCACTGCCTTATCTACCCTGGGGGAAAGAAGTGGTGCCTGCACTAGCTCACTTACCCTGGAGGATGGGAGTGGTGTCTGCATTATCTGGCCTACCTTGGCAGATGGGAAAGGTGCCTCCAATATCTCCCCCTACAAGGGGGATTGGAATATTGCTTGCACTTGCTCACCTAACCTGGGGGATGCAAGTGGCACCTGTACTAGCTCATCTACCATGAGGGATAGAAGTGGCACCTACACTATCTCACCTACCTTGAGGGATGGGGTGGTGCCTGCACTAGCTCACCTTCCCTGGGGGATGTGAGTGGTGCCTGCACTAGGTCACCTAGCCTCAGGGATGGGAGTGACACCTGCACTACCTCACCTAGCTTGCGGGATGGGAGTGGTGCCTGCACTAGCTTACCTCCCCTGGGGGATGGGAGTGATGCCTGCACTAGCTCAACTACCCTGGTAGATGGGAGAGGTGCCTGCACTAGCTGACCTAGCCAAAGGGCAGGAGAGGTGCCTGCACTAGCTTACTTAACCTGGGAGATAGAAGTGGCACCTGCACAAGCTCACCTACCTTTGGGGATGGAAGTGGCACCTGCACCTGCTCACCTATCTTGGGGGGTGGGAGTGGTGTCTGCACTAGCTCACCTACCCTCAGGGATGGAAATAACACATGCACTAGCTCACCTAGCCTGGGGGATGGGAATGGTGCCTGCACTAGCTCACCTACCCTAGATAATGGAAGTGGTGCCTGCACTAGCTCACCAACCCTCAAGGATGGGAGTGACACCTGCATTTGCTCACCTACTTAGGGGATAGGAGTAGTGCCTGCAGTAGTTCACCTACCCTCAGGGATGGGAGTGGTACTTGCACTACCTCACCTAGCCTGGGCAATGGGGGTGGCACCTGGACTACCTCACCTAGCCTGGGGAAGGAAGTGATGCCTGCACTAGCTCTCCTTCCCTGGATGATGGGAATGGTGCCTGCACTAGCTCACTTATCCTGAGAGATGGGAGTGGTGTCTGCAATAGGTCACCTACCCTGGGGGATGCAAGTGCCACCTGTACTAGCTCACCAACCCTGGGGAATGTAAGTGGCACCTGCTCTAGCTCACCTAGCCTGGGGGATTGGAGTGGTGCCTGCACTAGGTCACCTACCCTGGTGGATGGGAGTGGTTCCTGTACTAGCTCACCTACCCTGGTAGATGGGAGAGGTGTCTGCACTAGCTCCCCTAGCTAGGGGTATGGGTGTGGTGCCTGCACTTGCTCACCTATCCTGGGGGATGCAAGTGGTACCTGCACTAGCTCACCTAGCCTGGGGGATGGGAGTGCTGCCTGCACTAGCTTACCTACCCTGGGGGATGGGAGTGGTGCCTGCAGTAGCTGAACTACCCTGGTGGATGGGAGTGGTTCCTGTACTAGCTCACCTACCTTGGTAGATGGGAGAGGTGTCTGCAATAGCTCCACTAGCTAGCAGAATGGGTGTGGTGCCTGCACTTGCTCACCTATCCTGGGGGATGCCAGTGGTACCTGCACTAGCTTACCTACCCTGGGGGATGAGAGTGTTGCCTGCAATAGCTCAACTAGCCAGGGGGATAGGAGTACCACCTGCACTTGCTCACCTATCCTGGGGATGCAAGTGGCACCTACCCTCCCTCTCCTAACCTGGGCGATGGGAGTGGTGCCTGCACTAGCTCACCTAGCCAGGGGGATGGGGGTTGTGATTGCACCTGCTCACCTAACCTGGGGGATGTAAGTGGCACCTGCACTCGCTCACCTACCTTGCGGGATGGAAGTGGCACCTGCAATTGCAGACCTACCTTGGGGGATGGGAGTGGAATCTGCACTCCCTCATCTAGCCTAGGGGATGGGAGTGGTACCTGCACTTGCTTACCTACACTAGGGGATGGGAGTGTGCCTGCACTAGCTTACCTAACCTGGGGTAAGGGTGTGGTGCCTGCACTAGCTCACCTTCCTTAGGGGTTGAGAGTGGTGCTTGCACTAGCTCACTTAACGTGGTGGATGAGAATGACAGCTGCACTAGCTCACCTATCCTGGGGAATGAGAGTGGTGCCTGCAATAGCTCACCTACCCTGGGGGATGGGAGTGGTGCCTGCAGTCAACCAGTCATCACCATGCAAGTACAGCCTTACACTGCATCAAAATGACTGGGACCAAGGCTGCCAGCTTGATGATCCCAGAACATTAACTCTAGGCCTTGTAGCTTCTGGATGAAATGCACACACAGGCAAAGGCATGATGTAGAGCCACCCTACAGTGATGCTAGTTCAAAGTTTTCATGACCAGGATGCCAGTGAGTGCTCACACAACATCCATGGTTGTCTGGATGACAAGCCTTCTAATAATTTTTCAACTTTGTGCTATTACAGAGGAATTAAGGGGCTGAAGATATATTGGAGAAGGGTTGACTGACAGCAAGCACAGAGACAAAAAGGACATAGATAAAAGAACATCATCTGAAAGTCTTCATTAAATTTCCTGACAGAGTTGGTACCCATTACCTTTCGAATTGTGATAGAACAGGTGATACAAACATTGAGCCCAATACATAACATCCATGCTTGTATACACACATTATTAGAGTAAAAAACAAAATTGTTACCCAAAAATACACGCGTTTGAAATCAGTTATTTTTTACTTTTGGGTAGCTCACTTTTAACCGTTTTAGAAGCCCTGTCTCCTCCAGAAATTAGAGGTTCCACTTTTTGCTCTTATTAATATCATTAGCTCATCCTATGTATGCATTTCTGCTTGCTGTTATACCATGAGAATGTCTGGCTAGATTAACAGTGCCTAGTGCATCCATGACAAAACATATTGATAAACCTTTGAAATATCTTTGCATCCTGGGAACCTGATCCTACTGAAATGATTGTCAGATTGCACTCCAGTCCAGGTCAATTAGGTAACAATAACAGCTCAGAGTGAGGGTTCATCAGCCCACTTAGGAAAAGAATATCATAAGCTGGAGAATTTTGTTATCTT
This sequence comes from Protopterus annectens, assembly GCF_019279795.1. Lineage (NCBI taxonomy): Eukaryota > Metazoa > Chordata > Ceratodontiformes > Protopteridae > Protopterus > Protopterus annectens. The sequence goes on from NC_056750.1 coordinate 562,116,752, forward strand.
TGCTTTCTGTCAGTCATTGTGCATGAGAATGCTGTCAGTTACACAACAGTGGTGTCATAATACCAGCGTAAATTAACCCTTTTAAAATAATTTTGTAAACCAGCTTTGAATCACATAAAGATACATTTTGTTTGTCTCGTTCATATTTTTCCCTAAGGGTTCCGAGAGAGTTTTAGTCTATTTAACTAAAGATCAGAGAAGCTCAGAGAAGCACACAAATATATGAAGTTAGCCTAAGGGGACAGAGAGCCTTAAATGAGCTACAGAAAGGACAAGCTGCCTGTGAATGAGCCTTTGAGAACAGGGCAAGGGGAAGGGTCCATCTGGTCACTCAATACTTATGGCCACTGACCTCAGTCTTTGCCAAGCCCCCAATCACATCGCCATCATGAGTCCCCCCCCCCACACACACACACAAAACTGCAGATTCACATAGCAACATTTTTAGCGTGTTCCCTACATGGTGCTTTTAAAAAATATAGGAATCTCATGACAACAATAATTCAGAAAACTCACTAATTTGCATCACTAAAAACTTACACTGCTGTATTTCTAAAAAAAGCAACATGTTACTGCTTAGCAAACTATTGGTAAATAGAGACTCTTTGATAAGAGTTGCTTGTCTACAGTCCATTGATAATAGCAATGATCAGATGTAACTGCAGGTCACAGTCATAATACTTTTTTAGTCAGCAATGTGACTTCCATAGGGTGTCATTTTCCATATCAAGGGGGACTAACTTTTTTCCTGAATTAAGAATCATTGATGAAGTCAGACGTACCAGGTGTGCAGGTTAGTGAGGTCATCTGCACTGACATGTCTGATCAGGAGCTTTTCTTAGTAAATATCATATAGTAAATACGGTTAGAAAATACAAGCAGCTCTGTGGCCTTTATTTCCCACTGAAGGCACACATAAACCATTAATGTAATTCAGCACTACTCTTACATTACATCATACACGGAAATACTTGATGTCACTGTAACATTTTAATTTATATTGCTTTTGATCAGTGTCATTCATTAACATGCAGGAATGTACAGTCTGGCTTATACAGTTTTTACATGCAGAATAACCTTATGCCTTTTCATGCATATACTTGTATACACGAATACTTCAGTGTTTTAAAATGTCCAGACAAAACATTATCATGAACATGATACTATGAATCATTGTCACTTATATTCCTCATTCTTCATTGTTTTCCCTATACTCTTTTGTTCCTCCATATCTGCTGACCTTTGGAGTAAGTTTCTCCCATTTGCTCCTCCATACTGACTGACCATGGGAGTCATTCCCTCTATTTGCTGCTCTGTATTTGTTGATTTTTGGAGTCATTTCCTCCCATGCTGCTTATGACTCATTTGTTTCCCATTATCAGGTGACAATGTGGCTTTGGGGAGGCCATTATCTAGACAGCCAATCATAGGCTTTTATTTATTTATTTATGTTTTAACCCTACACTTTAACTTGTGCATGCTCATATTCACCTAAGTGATGAGTATGATGTGGGAGTGGTGAGGGTATATTACCCAATTCTACAAATGACTCCTCAGAAGGATATACCCTTAATGAAAGCAGACAACTCTGCCTGAGCTCTGTTCTTCACCAGGAATCATGAGCAGAGCTCCCTGCACAGATGCTCCTTACTATCCCATAAGAGAAAGGTGAAAACACAACTGCCTCTTTATTCTTCCCCTCCCCAGAGGATTCATAGACCATCCTAATACTCAAATTTGTGTAATCTGGGCTGTACTCAGGGCCTTAGCCACAGACACAGCAATATTTTTAGGTTGTGGAAAATGTAATTTTTCTTCTGGGATTTTGGAAACGTTTTGCATTTTTATTACATTGCCTCCTTCATTCACTTTCTTGTGCATCTACTTTAAGTTCATTTAATTCCTCTTTGTATTTTTTCTCTCTTTTTATGTTTGTTTACCAGGGTAATATATTGCTTACAGCCAACTAATTACAGCTGAAATACAGCTGATAAGAAGACAGAAAATAATACAAGAGGTTTTCTAAAACGCACAGCAGCATGAGGAGCATATTCATCAAAGTTAGAACACTTAAATATATATATACAGTATATCTTACTGCTCTATATCATGGCTGTCTTGGTTTGGTTTGCCTACAGCTTCTACATCCTTTGCAGACTGAGATCTGAAATGGACCACAATGCTCTAGAGATGGTGCCGACCACTATATTTATTGAGCAATAACTGTTTCTTGTTTTCTGCAGACAATGTTATTTGTTGGCTACCCCAGTGTCCCTCAACTCTTTCACCTTGCTTTGCCAGATTGCTTTGTTAATCTTGGCTTGCTCTTGGGCTTGTGAATAGACTTGATGGAGAATCCAGGGCATGCTTGTACTTGAAAATTTTACTCAGCATAGAAATGGATGGCTCCAGGAAGTCTGGATGGAAAGAAGCTCTGAGGGAAGAAGACACATTTCTAGCAGGACTGCTTCAGAATGCTACCTGACATTTGTCAACCTCTTTTTTTCCCCGCAGGTCTGTATTATGTCTGCTTTTACCTAGCCTTTTTCTCTTTTTCCTTTGTGAAGGCATCAACTGCTTTAGCTTGAGTTTCTTCTCCAGAGGTATGCCAACCTGCAAACGTACATTAAAAATGCCATAATACTGTTATAAGCATTACTGTTGTCCACAGATGCATGTAAACGAAATTTACAGACTTCTGTTCTTGATACCTTTGACCAGTAGTGCCTTACTTACTGGAAAATGATGTTGGTCACAAGGATCCCATTCAGAAGATTGACTTTTCAGAAAGTTGAACTTCATACGGTCGAGATTATGTGCTTGAATTTCTTAAAAGTCAAAGCTTTGGTATGGAGATCGCAGTACAATGTGGACTAGGGAATTTACCCTTTTTCCCACTGTAGCGTGATCTCAGAGATGGTGTACATACTATTCAGGGGGTGCAGGGGGCTTGCCCTTCTGTAAAAATGTAGAATTTTGTTGTTTTGCGTCATTCAACTTTTCAGAAAGTCAGTCATATTGTCTCAACCATATGAAGTTTGACTTTCTGAAAAGTCAATGTTCTGACATAGATTCTTGTCACAAACAGGAAAATCAGTCACACAATACTTTAAACTTCTCTGCCAAGGACTGCTACTTATGCATTTACAGTGGAACGTTGCTTGAAAGAACTGAAAATTAAGCTGGAGGGTGCTATAGGATGTGATTGAATTTATTTCTCACTTCTAAGAGGCCAGATGAGAGTATCACAGATGACTCTGACCACAATGTGCAGTATCCCAGGACTGAAAAAAGGCATGTGTGGATCCTTCTTATAAGGATGGATGCAGGAAAGAAACTAGAAATTGCAGACATGTTAATTAATTCATCTTATTTTGTTGACTGGGCAGATCTCATTAAAGCTGTGTCATGTTCCAGGGGATACCAGAAGCAAAACTTTATACTAATTCAAGGGAAAACTCCTCATGCCTTACAAGAGGAGGTCCTGTAAGTCAGAAGGAGGCCAGACTCATTGTATGCATTTATATATCACAGCATGACTACCTTGAGCAAAGAAAGACACTTTTTGCTGAATTTTCAGTTTTTAAAGTAGAAGATGACATACTTAGTACAAAAATAAACTATCAGTTCATAGCATCCTATAATCATCAATCTGATAAAGCGAATGATACTGCAAGAAGACCTGCTTGCAATGATGTACAGAAAGGATGTTAGTCTACCAATACTGGAATTGCACTGTCTGAAACAGAGGCAGGGAGGTGGGATGGTACTGCAGAATGGATGAGTGTTACTACAGAATAATCTAGAAATACATGCATTGTGAAAAAATTAACAAGAGAAGCTGGCCTGCTATATTCACTGAAAGACCAGTGTCTTGTTGAATGTAAGGCTACATAAACTAATTTACAGATGTCACGAGAGTTAGATGCACAGGTTATTAATGCAACATTGGAAGGGATCTCTGATATACCTGAGTGAGAGGGGACAGAAGAATGACACTGATTTATGTTCTGGGAGAAAAGGCCTTGATGCATATGAGGAGCAGGTTTAAAGAAGTTGACATAGCACCTAAAGTAAATCCTTTGAGACTAAGATAGTAGGGCCTTCCTAGAGAATGACATTCCAGAAAATTAGTGTTTATAGTCAAAATCACAGCCATATTTTCAGCACATCATCTCATCTACCTACTTTCACTCATGTCATCTTTTTTTTTCTTAAACAAAAACATCTTTATTGGACATTTTTTTTTTTCATTTAGGACACAGGCAATCATACATTCTTATAAATGAAAGCAAACCATATTGGCATATTTTCAGTTGCAAACATTATGCATCACATATAATCTTCTATACAGTCATTGCAAATCAAACATTACATGGTTCATTCAATTCCTGCCTGCTGTTAAACCTCATTCCTCCTCCAAAACATTATTCTGCTTGTATTGTTCCCACAATTTCCATTTTTACTGTGCAATTTGCTCCTACCCTTTTCTAAAGATCCCACTTTCAGTTCTTTTATCTCTGTTACCATATTCACAACTTCTAATACAGTTGGTTTAGACTTTGACTTCCATTTTCTAGTAATTGTTTTTTTTGGCAGTCACCAGACTTAAACTCAGCAAGGTATTGGTATGTGTAGACAATTCAGATCATGTATCACAGCTCAAAAATATTTTCTTTAATTACACCAATTTGCTCATGCAGTATTTTTGACAGATACGCTGCAGGGAATTTTTAAAGTCTGCCAACTCACTACAGTCCCAAAAATATGTTCCCGGTTATCTCTTTGCTCCCCCATCACATCTCCAATATTTGCAATCTACCTGAGGAAAAATTCTTTGGTGTCTGCCTGGGGCATAAAAATACCTATCCAAACTATTCTAAACAGAAATCCTAAATGTTCTAGACTTTGTTGCATATTTAGGAACCATACATGTATCCTCTCATTGTTTTTATGTGAGTTGCTTATCCAATCTCTCTTCCCAATCCTTTCTAACCTCCTCTGATTGATTCCTATGGTTATTATGCAATATTTTATATGGCCTACTAACTATCCCCTTTTTAATTCTAGATTCTGTTCTAGATTCAACTAAAAATTCTACCAATGCTGGTCTTTCACATAGCAGCCCTCTATTCCTTTTTCTTTGCCTATACTCTGATATAATTCCTTGATAGGGAAGGTAGGCTCTAGCCTGCAGTCCACATATATTCTTGGCCTCTTCCCATTCTATTACCTTTCCCTCTCTAAGTATCTGTTGCCAGTACCTTGGTTCCTTTGTCAGTTTTCTTCAGTAAATTCCAGCCCCTCTTACCTATTCTCTGTACCCTTAATTGCAGTCATCCCTATCAGAATAATCTCCTTTCTCCATTCCTTTGTTGGCTTAGTTCTTAAAATATGTTCTGCTACTTTATGAGTATAATATTCTGTATGGTTATTGTTATACTCCTTAAGGATCTGCAGCTAAGCTCCCAGTCTCTCCTTATTTCTTGTTTCATCATCATCCCTTTCCACTTTGAATTATAGCTTTTTGCTTGTGCTGTGTATAGGAGTCATAACTGTGTAGCTCTAAAATATCACTTCAAATCATGTAATCCAAAACCACGTTGTTCTATTGGAAGGATCAACTTATCCCACTTGACTCTTGCTCTCTTAGCTCCTCCTCTTCCAGTAATAAACTCCTTCCTGACACCACCAAAGCTAACACCTTAGCTAAGGAATCACTCTTTTCAAATTTTGTTCCAAAAATATGGAATAAACTGATACCCTCATAACCTCCAATTGCTCTATACTACAATTTAAGAAACTCATAAAACCATAATTAATTGACTCCTGGCTCTGTTCTTGCAATTGGCCTTACCTTAGGCCTTACTTCAGTTCTCTTTAAGTGACCTCAACTGTTCAGAAACTAGTCCCTCTCTCATTTAAACCTCGGGGGCAGCAGAGGAGCACCCGTGCCTCCTGCTGCGCTGACAGGACCCCCTCCCTCCCATTGCTGGGAGGTGAGGGGGGTAAGGACACCACCCTCCTCCTCTCACCCCCCCTTGCCCTCTCACTCCCCCCCAGGAGTTGCGGGCTCGGTCCTACCAGCCTCCAGCAGGGCACGTGGACAGAGAGGAGCGGGAGTAAGAGACGGACAGGGTTGGGGCAGTGGAGTGAGGAGTGGCCCTAGTACCCAGGGATGGTGCCATCCCAGGACCCTCAGCATTAATGATCCTTCCGCAGATTCAACTACAGAAACCTTGTTATGACTTTTACTTCCTCTAGCTAGAATCCCAGCTTACTTTGTCAAATGATTTCCCTGCAAGACCCACCAACAACAGTGTCATTTTCTTACATTCTGATTCCCTGTGGGTCATCATTGTTCTATTAATGTTTTCAAATGTTTGCCTCCCTTCCACAAAACCACATTGATCCATATCTATAAAGGTTTTCAATACCTTTGCCATTCTTTTAGCCATTATAGAAATAAACACTTTATAATCATGGTTTAGGATAGAAATGGCCTTGTATGAAGCTGGATCTGCTGGATCCTTACCACCTTTAGGTATTATAGCCATCACAGCTTTCTTGCAAGATGTTGGTGCTTCTCCTCCTTTTAAAATACTGTTAGACAAAACCTTCCAGATCTTTGTAAGTTTCTTACCTCCTAACTTCCAAACAACCACAGAAATACCATCTATTCCTGAAAACTTTCTTGTAGATTAGTTATACATCACCATATTATTAGTGTAAATATTAGGCATATCCAGGTATAGTGGAGCATTTGCAATTCACTGATAAGTGAAGATATTAAAATAATGACTAAGATACTGTCAAATAGAATTCAACCATGCCATTTACAGATGAACCTGTTGTTTTTTATTTTGGGCAGGTAAACATCTGATCACTTCAGCAACTTGCAGCACATTATATATATATATATATATATATATATATATATATATATATATATATATTTTTTTTTTTTTGGGTGGTGGAGTGTTGCAGAAGTTAATGTTGTCACCTCACAGCAAGAGGTTCTCCAGTTCGATTGTCGGCTGGGGTGCCTTCTATGCAGAGTCTGCATGTCCTCCCTGTGTTTGTGTGGGTTTCCTCCCACATTCCAAAAACATGAGTCTGGAGCATTTCTCCTCTGACCTCCGCTGAAAATAGGCTCTGCCCTAGCTGGACTTTCCCAGTCAACAAATAATAAAATAAAAAAAAATAAAAAATATTTATATATATATATATATATATAGAGAGAGAGAGAGAGAGATACACAGATAGATAGATAGATAGATAATAGATATACATAGATAGATATATTCAGCTAGACGTTTCACTTTATATTCATACTTATGGGCAACTGGGTTTCTACCTTTTTTTATTATTATGGTGAATAGTTTTACATAGTCTTGGAGGCAAGATATTTTGGTTAACAAATTTCTGTCTCTTTTGTTTCACTTTTACAATGGGATCCAAAAGGGTTGCCTTACCAGAGAGGGATGCCTTCTCCAAGTATTTAATTTTCCTCTAGAATGACTAATTAGAAGTTTTAAGAATGCACAAACAGTGGTGGGCATTGAAGGCGAGAGTAAAAGTTTTAGTTATCACTTTTTATGGTTGAAATATTGTTCAACTTGCAAACCCCACTGGTCAATCAC